>NC_072005.2:36605000-36710000 GCF_028885655.2 Pongo abelii | reverse complement strand
GTTAAAATATAATATTGCTAAATGGATTAGATTGTGTGTTTGTGTTCATTTAGAAAATAATAGGTACAACCTTAATAAAAGCATTTATATATTTTTGTACCGAAGATACAAAACCCCAAAGCAAACTCATTAACTAGTAATTTTACCCTTATTAAAATACATTTATTTGTATGCTTACATGATTTGATCGCTTTAAAAAAAAAAGAATATTACTTTTCTTGCAAATATTTCTGTAAGATGCTTGCCCCCGTTCTGTTTGTTGAAAAAGTTCTCCACTTTTCTGGAGGTTATAATTAGAGATAATTTGGCCTCCTTCATAATATTTTGATTCTGAGAATGATTCGTTTGGAAAGACTCTTAAACCTCATAGCATCCTGACAAGATTTTGCAAAACGTACAAATATCATGTGTAGGGCATGACATAAAAAAATGCACCCTTTGGGGATGAGAGTGGAGGATGAGCAGAAAACAAGTCTCAGAACAAAAGCCAGGAAAATGGATTCTGAGAAGTTTGAAATTACATACAGCTAGGGAAGAATGGGATCAAAGGAAGGAGGCTGCTGGAGGGCTGGTAAAAGAAGAGACCTCCCACTCCCCAAATCGCCCCCTTTCCTTGCCTTTCAGGTGCCCACCTGCTTGGGATTCCCAGGCGAGAAGGACAAGTTTAGGGAGCAGCATTCATAACGTGAGATGGAATTCTAATCATCATCGCCAGAATTGCAGACAAAGGGCTAATTACCGGGACTCATAAATAGACACTTAAAATGTTGAACATGAAACTTGTTCATTATACACGGATTCTGCTTTTGGCGAGCACTGGAACAGAATCACCGAGGGGGCTGAGATTGGCAGGGCCGGGGTCTGCCACAGGGGCTGGCAGGCACCTCGGGGCTGAAGCCAAGGCTCGCGTGGAATGGGCCTTCCCCAGCCTCACCGCGGGACGGACTCAAAGGCAGCCATCCAGCCCAGCCTCCGGCCCCTCTCTTGCAGACGTCGCTTCCCACCGAGAAAAATCCGGGCAAGGTGACTGCACATGTCACACGGAGTTCTGAACGGGTCTTTGCCAGAACCCTGAACGCAACCCATGTATGGAAATTGCCGACAAAAGAAATTAAGAGCAGGAACGCTGTGATTAGGCTAATGCATTGATCAAATCAGACCCTCTCTGTTTCACTGCCAGGATGCCCCATATAAAAGCGTCATTAAAGAAACTCTGCCGTCTCTCCTACTAATGGTCTACGATTTGAGCATGCCCCGATGATTGACAAGTGATGCCAGGGCTGCCTGTGTTGTCTTAAAAAAGCCACATCAGATCAGCAGAAGCTTAAAGCAAAGCATAAATTATAGATACGCGTCTGTTTCTTTGATGATGTAAGACTCGTAGGTGCATCTCTCTTCCATCACACACAGAAAATTGCACTTTCAGGAGGCCTCTTCACAATGTCACATCATATTTGGAAAAACAACAGGAAAAACATAAACATTTTCCCTCCATTTCCTTCCTTCCTTTTTTTCTCTTATTCTTAAAACAAAATATTTTAAACAAACAGCCGGCTTCAAAGGCAGCCTGGCAGTTTTCCTCTTTGGAGAAATTAATTAAACATAAAATAAGTGTTTAAATACAAAGTTCAGTGCAGCAAGGATTATTGTATCGTGTGGCTGCATCTATCTGTCAACCTTGCTAACTGTTCTGCTGCCTGTCAGAGGCAGGGTTACTGAATTGGAAGGTTCTCAGCATCTTGCTCATTCAAAAACAAAGACGTTTGGAAAGTATTAACGGAGGCATTCTTTGCTTCATAAATTTTATTGTCAGCTGGAGATACAATTTCCTTATTTCAAAGTTCTAAAAGTCTTCAGTGGAAATATTTAGGGTGCACTGTGGGAAAAGGGAGAAGAAAAAAAATTAAAACATGTGGCTACAATACAGGAATGAGTGGTAAATTCACAGCAGGAGAAAGCTCTCCTCTCTACCTTGCCCTGTTCTAAGGCCACTCCACAGGCTTTCCTAGTCCAGATTTTGATCATGGAGGCCACATTCACTCAAGTTGCAAAACAATATTTTTCTCATCCATTGATTGCAATAAAAGACTCTGGACTCCCTTGGGAGGTTCATCATGTTTCTGGAAAGTGCCACCTCATGCACCTAGAGGACCCACACCAGGGACCCACACCCATGCTTCGAAGAGTCCCTTAGTGACATTTCCAAGGGAAGACAACATTTGCAAGGTTACTAATTCAGAGTTCCTCTTAGATTAAAGCGGAAACTTTGTTCCTGGCAGAGCCAAATTGATTCTGCAGAATTAGCTTATAGGCTGTACTTGGAAAATACTCATCCTGTATCACTTTTCTTAGAGATAAGACATTTCCCTTTCCCCCAAGGTGCCAGGATCTCTAAGTTGACACAGTTCTGCACAAATCACTCTGGTGGTGTAACTTAGAGTGTCCCAATCCCCTTTGGACCCTGGCCTCTGTAACTGGGCCATCACTCACTTAGTTTCACCTTATCTTTAAATAAATGTAACCAGAAGGGACTTGTTCAGCTCGCCACCTCTTGAGTGATGTGAATTATTTATATGGTCTTCATACGCATTCGTTAAGCCGCACACAGCCAAGTGGAGAAGAGCTGTTTGTCTCTTGTTCAGCCAGAAGGGTAAGACCGCAAGGTCGGGGTGAGTAGCAAGAACATCTGGAAGATTTTCCCTGGCTTGGTCTTGAAGAATAGGGATCACCTGGGTCTGTCGTCTGTGTCAGGCTCCTGCGAAGTAGAACTTCAGAGAGAGTGACTGAAGCTCCTGGTCTGTCAGGAAGGGGCGGAAGACACAGGCCCCAGCCCATAACCGTCTCCTGCACAGCAATGAGCTTTGCAACACAGGCTCTGAAATGCAGGCCTCACTGGGCTGCTAAAAAAACATACAGCTAACAAAAGGAGGTGCAGGAAAGGCTGTGGCTCCCTGGGATTTTCTACAAAGAAAATCAGTCTGGGATGATCCCTAAGACACAGGCATGTTCTGGTTAATTGGACACTCTGGTTAATAAAGATTTACCACATGGTGCTGAGAAAAGAAGGAGATTGGGAGTTAAAAGTGCTGGGTTTGAGCCTCTCTGGGCTGCATTTCTCAAATGAACATAACGTTGTCTACCTATGGCATGAACAAGAAATGAAATAATCGATGCAAAAGTGCTTTCTGAGCTCTGAGATGCTACGTAATTGTCAGCAATACGTTCGCATCCTTGAGTGACAAATTTCAAACAATAAAACTTAGGGACTCTTCTTTTCCCAAGCTCTTGCTGGAGCATGTTCATTTTCCCATGGGAATTTAGAAGGTACTACCCCAGCCCCTGAGCCTCTCATGGAGAGCAGTCTTTATGGTCATGTAAACTTCTGGCATATTTGAAATCTATTTGGGATTTTGGTTTAACAAGATCTTCACCTGTTTGGCAAGGGGCCCTGAAATATTCAACCTGGAAGAGAAGCTGTAATAACTGTCTAGTTCAGGTGATTCAAACTGTATCCCCCAATGAAATCTCTTTTGCAGTCATGGAGTGGGCTGGGGGAAGCCCAGGAGTCTGGGGCTCTTACCTTAACTCACCTGTTAACATGGGTAAGACTCCTTCTGACCAAAGATTGCAAAGTAAAACAACCTAGAGAAGCTTCAACGAATTCTGCATTACCTGGAAGGAAACTAAGGGAACTAAGAGAGAAAGAACTTGCAAATTGATCATCAGTGAATTAGAATACAGGCCTCCACACTTCCCCTCCAGTGCTCAGCAAAAGCTTTCTCTTGCAGCTTTTGTATTTCCCCTGTCAGATGGCCCGGGGAGAAAAGGCACCTGCTCTGTAGATGAGAAGCGTGGCCTGGAGACATTGCCCAAGAAGGGATGTTTGTTTCCTGGGGATGAAATAAGATGAGTTCTCTAAGATCTTATACCTGCTGTGGGATGCTTCTGGATCAATGAATATTTGGAATATTGCCATCTTCATTTGAGAGGGCATCTGGGACCTTTGAGTCTGTCCCATACAGAATTTCCCTTTGCTATGTCAGAATCCTTGCTACCCTGAGCTCACCCGCCCCATCCTCCACCTGGTATTCCATGACATTCTCTCAAAGGCAACAGAAAGACCACAAGATATTCTAGGCAATCCATTGGTGTGATCAAATATTTTGGAGATCTATTGGCATTTGCTTCCTGGCCACTGCGGGGTAATATTCTCAACAGAAAACATTGACTGTCTACAAGAGCCAAGCCCATGATCTAATGAATAAGGTTGGCCAGCAGGAACTGAGAATTATGAAAGGAGCCATCACCCTTGCTGGGATTGTAGCCTTCCAAGACCCGATCTTTCTATTTTTTGAAAGCCCCAGGTCCAGCTTTCTATGCAACAACTCTGGCATTTCAAACACGATCTGTGTAAAATGCCTTAGGAACTCTATGCAGTTCAAATGAAACTCGCCAGAGACTCACATCCTACCCACAAACCACTGGTTTGCCACTTACTTTGGTTTTACAGTTTTAAGTCACAGCACTCTTAGTAGCTTATGTTTTATTCTTACTTCCAGATAAGGGAACCAGCTTGTCCCAGTCTGTCCAGAACTTTCCCAGTTTTAGCATTGCAAGTCTTGTGTCCTGGGAAACCCCCAGTCTCCGGCAAACCAAGGCAGCTGGTCACCCTACTGCCTTAGAAAGTTCAGCATGTGCTGGTGGTTGTTCCTGAAATGTGACAATGACTCACCTGTTCAGGTATGAGAGCTCCTGCAGAATCAGACTGAATCTTCATTTAAACTCTCTCTTTCTGATACTTACCACTTGTCTGAGACCTTGCAGGTGCTCCCCAACCTGTCGGAGGATCAATTGCCTCATCTGCACAATAAGAATATGAATGCATCTACCTCCCAGGTTGTTGAGATTATATGAGACACTAAACCTGAAGTGCCAGCCCAAAAAAGATAGATATTATTCCTAGGTGAGTGTTAATGGTAGAAGAATGTTGGTCCCGACGCTTGCCAACTTTTCCTTTGTGGATCTGAAATTTCAGACAGTGCAGGCTGTGCCTGCCATCTCCTCTTTCGCCATTTTGCTCTGCCCTTTGAGGCTTGGAGGCTGGACTGTGTGTGATATTGTGTTAGGGGAGGAGGACTCACCTGCCCGTGGGCCCCTCTGAAGGGCTTTGCTCAACAGAAAAACTGTGGCTCCACGCACCTGCTTTGCAGTTGGAGATATTGCAACCTGTTCTCTCCAGGCACTAGAACAAACCTAGGAGCTGATCCAAGAGCAAGAAGTTCTGCTTATACCATCGTCTCTGCTCTCCCGAAACTTTGAGGAGACGGAGCCTGGTCAGCAGGTTCAGCTAACAACAGGTGTTGCGTCTCCTTCTGTCAAAGTAAATTGAAGTTACAGGAAATTTCTCCCATGGCTTTCAATAGATTTGCCATAAATACTCCACCTTAGAAGACTGTGTTACAAACCCTGGGCAAAGCCAAGCCAGGAACTTTCATGAATTTAAAAAGAAAAGAAAGAGTAGTGTTTTTGTTTGTGTGTGTTTCCTGGCAAACGCCAAGTCTGCCAAATCTTGCCTTCAAGTTGACCAAAAGTTGTTCTTAAAAGTGTTCTGTGATCCATTTCTGAGCCCCCTAAAATTACTAATTAAAAAGGAAAAATGTCACGCAGACCTACTAAATTTCTAAGGCATTATTTGGAGTTGTTGAATCCATATTATAGGGCTTTCAAACTCAGTATTGAATAAATTTCAAATTTCTCAGGAGACAGAAATGGCTCCAAAGAGATTTTCCCCAGGGCCCCGAGATCTGTAAATCGAGATAATTCTACGCATTGCTGCCCGAGTATGGAAATTACCAACAAAAGAAATTAAGAGCAGGAACCCAGTGATTAGACTAATGCATTGATCAAGTCGTTCTTCTCGGTCTCACTGCCAGCACAGCACATAAATAACATGTGGGCAATTACCGTGAGTAAATTATATGTGTTTTATAACCTTGCGTGAACATTTTTCCCTTAAAAAAACAACAATAACAAAACAAAGCAAAACAAAAAATATTCCTCAGGGGAATTGAGTATCAGAGAAAAGAGTAAAATATATTTTTAAATTTTTCTATGCATGGGAGAACAGAACTGGGTGAGGTGGGACCCTCTTGGTAGCAGAGGCTGGGCTGGAGTTTGGTTTCCTACATGGATCTCAGGTGAATCTCCCTCCAGTGCTGCCCTCTCCTGCATGGAACTCTCCCTTCGCTTCACAGTTGTCTTGTTGTCTACCATCTCTGTCTTTCTCTCCCTTTCCATCTTCCTCTGTGTCTTGGTCTCGCTTTATCTGACTCTTTTCTGAGGACTGGGAGGATCGGAGAAGGGAATAAGACCTTTCCAGTCTTGGTTCTAGTCAATAGTCAATGGATCAATGTGGGGTGGGGAGTGAGGTCACTACTTGCATTTTTCAGGCCCTAATCCCTGCTCAAACACTGCTATTGAAGGAAAGAACTTCCTGATAGATTGGTGATGCAGACAGCCCAGGGCAAGGACTCACAAACTGAGCGACCCTGCCCTCTGGTTGGCCAATATGGCCCCTGCCCCCATGTACCAATCCATATCAGATTCCCAAAAAGGCCACTTTGCTGGGCTCTCACTCTGCACTGGCTGCATGGGTCACCAGCAGTCTGGATGCCCTTCTTTCTCAAGGTGGCTGGTCCAGGCTGCAGCCTGCTACCCCTGCCTGCACCACAGCCTCATGTACACGTGCGCTTCATCTGTCCTCAGTTCTTCCGCAACAGCCATGTGCTAGGTAACGTCTCTGCTCTGAAAGCTCACTGCTTAGCAGTGGAAGACAGACAAGCACACCGTGCCACACAACATCAAGTGCATGGGGGGCCTGTGAACTAAGGGAGCCTTTAATCTGACCTCTTGGAATCTGGGGAGGTTATTTGGGGGGGTGGTATTCGAGCTGAGTTTTGAAGGTTGAGTATGAGTATTCTAGTATCTCCTCCAAAAACAAAACAAAACCAAGAGAAACAGAGAATGGAGGAAAGGGACACTTAAGGCAGAAAGTGCATTGAATCTGCTCTTCTTATGACTTTACCAACCCATGGGACCTGCCTGCACTCTGCGCTTCCCAAACCGCTGACTGCGGCTCCCCTTGCTGGTTGGGTTCCTTGCAGTATTGGGCAAGGCTGGCAGGCCACTGCCTAATAATAGGGAGAAGCAGAGCTGTCCCAACAAAACCAAGGTGGGCTTAGTGCCAAAATAAACCAATGACACTTACTCCACACACAAAGTTTTCCACCTTTGTCTCCAAACTTTAAACTTCCAAAATATTTGACCCATTTTGGCAAAGTGTAGTCACTATTAAACATTCAGAGGCTACTCCATCAATGGGATATGTGGCTCAGCCACATAGCTCTACTCTAGAGCTTTTCCCTTGATCCCTGGCAACTCCCTTGAGAGTGTGGGCTTCAGACCTAGTTATATCAGGGTTCACACACTGGCTTGGCCACTCCCTGTGTATAGGATTGTGGCAAGTTAGTTACACCTACTGAGCTTTTATTTCCTCCTCTATGAAAAGGTATGACATGCAGTGCTATTTGCAATAGCCAAGACATCAAACCAATCTAGTGTCCACCAACAGGTGAATGAATAAAGAAAATGTGACCCCCCGCCCCAAACAAACACACACACACACACAGAGAATGAAATATTACTCAGCCATAAAACAGGAGGAAATTCTGCCATTTGCAAAAACACGGATGAACCTGGAAGACATTACAAAATGTCTAATTGAATTGTCCAACTGAAATAAGCCAGACAAAGACAAATACTACCTGATCTCACTTACATGTAGATGCTAAAAAAGTTGAATTCATAGAAGCAGAGAGTAGAATTTTTATTGCTAGGGGTGAGGAGGGCAGGAAGGGGAATGAAGAGATGTTGATCAATGATAAGAGGAATAAATTCTGGGGATCGAATATGCAGCATGTTCACTGCAGCTAAGAATAATGCATTGTATACTGGAAATTTACTAAGAGAGTAGATCCTAAATACTTCCACCACACACACAAAAAGGTAACTATGCGAGGTGAAGGATGTGTTAACTAAGTGAGTTGTGGTGATTGTCTCATGATATATTCATATATCATATCCTCATGTTATGCACCTTGAATATATATAATTGTATTTGTTAATTACACCTCAGTGAGGCTGGAAAAATAAAGATAAAATGAATAAAATAAAAAGGTGTGACTGTAGCCAATGTATCTGTCTGTCACTGTCATAATCAAGTTCAATCACGTCAGTGAAGCACCAGCCTCATTCCTTGCCCTTAGCGGACAAGGACTCATCCAGGCATTGGATCCCCTTAACTCTTCTTTAAACCTCATGCAAATTATCTATTTACCCCGTTTGCTCTGAGACTAGAATAGTGAAGTAAGCTTGTGGGCAATGGTCAGGGAGCTCCCAGGTCTTCATGCTGAGCTCACTGAGCTCCACCTGCCTCGCAGTGCACCACCTCCTCTTTCTTCTCTGTAGACACAGGAGCTGGCCACAGGCGATGCACACAGTATACATTTTATGGTATTTATTCCTTTTGGAGCAACTTTTGAAGTCCTTAGTCTCAGGAGAGGGAATTTTCCTTTACAACTTGGATTTTGTGTTTGCTCCAGGTTACAGGAGGCCAAGGGAAGACACTCTTCCTTCCATCTTTAGCATCTCCACGTGCATCTGTTTCCTGGCCCAGTGCCTCTCCTCTTCCCTTAGCTGGACATTTTCTGCCTTCCTGGGTAGGCTTCTGAGCTAAACCTTCCCATCTCTCTCTGTGTATTCTGGCTGGCTACACCAAAATATAAAAATCTTGATTTAAGTATTTTTGTATTCAAGGACCATACGCAAGTGTTCATTTGAAGGTTCAGTGGCATTTTGAAATGAGAACATCATATATAAAGATGTCAGAGATGGCGCCTCCCACAGTGAGGTTGAAAGAGAGAGAGGAACAAAATGAATTGAAGAATTCCTGGGATCCAAGAAATTTTAACATCTCATTATTTAGATTACCCTACATATAATTTTCCAATATTTGGTATTACAGACTTCTGAAGGTATTGGTTAAAATTACTCCATGCCTGACATCAATTTAGTCTTATTCATTATCTAGCTAAAATAAAACCTTACAAATAGATGATTAGAGTAAGTAAGCAATTTTCTGATAAATGCAAATTCTCTACCATTTCCAAAGGAGCGTTCACAGCAGACAGGAATAGAAGGGCCAGGGGGTAATGGCCCCTTGGCATTCCAGCATCCTGGCATGGACCAATGCGGATTCGAGAAGGCTCATAATGCCTGCAGGATTTGATTGTGTTTGGAATGCACCCAGTTTTTCCCAGCAGTCTGCTGCCTCCCTGAGAGGGCAGATGATCTGGACTCCACTCACCCTAATGATGGGGATTGTGGTGTGTTCGTCTTACATACTCACTGCTTGATTGTTACTCCCAGCCCCTTGTGAGCTAGCGAAGCATAGGATCAATGTGTCCCTGTCATCGCAGAATGAGCACAAACAGATGCATCTCGGCATCTGATCTAAGCACTCACACAGGGGCTCCCTCCCCAGCCACAAAAGATGTCCAACCTCCTATCCACTTTCTTGGAACTCCTGAGACCACAGCTTGACTAGGTCTCAAACTCAACACCAATGGCTTGTGTCTCCAAATCACAGCTACCCCAACTCACAAATCCACACCCGGCACCTGCCTACAGAGCCGGTTACAGAAAACATCTGCAGGGAGCAATCCCTTTGGGGGTGGTGTGGTTGAACAGGAGGAGTCCGTCGCTCCCATCCAGACTTCGTGGGTGGTGTCAGACTTGCTCTAACCATGGTGGACCTACATGGAGAGGTAGGTGGGTGGACATATGCTGTTGTCACTTGGACAAGTTGGAGAGGCCTTTCCCTACACACAAATAATTTCAGCTCCCGGAGTCTTCAAAGTGTCTGAATTTCTATCCTGAGTTACTCCTTTGGGTTGAGGCCTTTTTTTGAAAAGCCCCTTATGCCATGTCCACAAACGTCATCCAGCTCATTACTCCTGTCTACGCCCTGCAAGTTTGGACTCCCACAGGACCTGGACTCTTACCCCACTGTCTGATTTCTCCCCCTACCATGAACAGGAGTGTGTCCTGTTACCGTTCTGACCAAGGGTGTGGTGCTCAGGGCTTTCACCTAGGGTTGATATTCAGCCAAAATGCACCAGTGCAGCCAGCTCTATTGTTAAAATATTGAAAATATTGTCATCTTGGTTGGCAAAATGCCCCTTCCCCATGTCCCCAGAGGGCTGGTTGTTCACCACTTAGACCAGCCCAGCTCTATTCTTGAACCTCCTACAGCCCACCAATGAAAGGGTCAATATTCCAGGAACCGGCTCCTATTCCACTTGTGCAATACAGACTGTCAAACATTTTGGATAATTTGTGTCAATGGGAGTGCATTCATCATCTTATTCTGTTTCCCGCTGTCTTTGCTGAGCACTGTGCCTTCACATCCGTGCCTGTTGTCATGGGTTCACATAGTCTGTGACTTCTGATGGCTGGATGATCGCCCCAAGGTGGGCATCTGCCAGAGGACAGTCCTCCATCCCTGCCCCAGAGATGGGCATCCAGGCTGCTTCAATTCTGTACCACCATAGGCAAGGCTGCAGTGAACACCCTAGCTCAGGGCCCTATGTGGAGCAGTGTGAGAATTTCTTGGGAATGTGTCCTAAGGAACAAAATTGCCTGCTCCAGGGATGCAGATTCTCATGTTGACTCCCCTCTGCCAGATTGTTCTCCAGATACCTACATCAGTCTATACCCCCACTGACTCCATGTGGGAGCTCCTAGACCCCCAACAGCCTATTAAAGCTTAGCACTGTCAAAGACATTGGAATAAGAGTAATTCCATCTTGAATAAAACCTGGGTAAAATGTGGCTGAGACCTACTGGGCTGCATTCCCAGATGGTTAAGGCATTCTAAGTCACAGAATGAGACAGGAGGTCAGCACAAAATACAGGTTATAAAGACCTTGCTGATAAAACAGGTTGCAGTAAAGAAGCTGACTAAAACCCACCAAAACCAAAATGGCAAGGAGAGTGACCTCTGGTTGTCCTCAGTGCTACACTCCTACCAGCGCCATGACAGTTTACAAATGCCATGGCAACGTCAGAAAGTTACCCTCTATGGCCTAAAAAGGGGAGGCATGAATATTCCACCCTTGTTTAGTGTAATGTCAAGAAATAACTCTAAAAATGGGCAACCAGCTGCCCTCGGGGCTACTGTGTCTATGGAGTAGCCATTGTTTTATTCCTCTACTTTCTGAATAAACTTGCTTTCACTTTGCTCTGTGGACTCGCCCCGAATTCTTTCTTGCGTGAGATCCAAGAACCCCCTCTTGGTGTCTGGATCTGGACCCCTTTCCTGTAACAGCACCATCCACATGCCTAATATTTTGCCAATCTAATGCTACAGAGAGGGCACCCCTTCATTTTTTTTTTTTTTTTTTGAAGAGTTTTGCTGTTGTTGCCCAGGCTGGAGTGCAATGGTCCAATCTTGGCTCACTGCAACCTCTGCTTCCTGGGTTCAAGCAATTCTCCTGACTCAGCCTCCCGAGTAGCTGGGATTACAGGCATGCACCACCATGCCTGGCTAATTTTGTATTTTTAGTAGAGATGGGGTTTCTCCATGTTGAGGCTGGTCTCGAACTCCTGACCTCAGGTGATCCGCCCACTTAGGCCTCCCAAAGTGCTGGGATTACAAGCATGAGCACCATGCCTGGCCTACCTCCTCATTGTTTTAATTTAATTTAATGTCTCATTATTTTTGGATTTGAGCATCTCTTTATTTTTTAGTGAACATTTTGAATTTCTTCTTTTACTTCATGCATGTTGTCTCTTGTCTGTTTGGGTTATTTCTTGGCTCTTTGTTGGCTGATGTTCTTGATATTACCTAAATACAATCCCTTGGTAGTCAAAGACATTGCAAATGTCTTTTCCCAGTATGTCATATTTTTGTCCATGGTGTCCTTAATTGAAGATGAATTGGTCTATTGTTGCTGCTGTCTCACCCCTCTGATTGACTCTAGAAAACACCTCTGATGACTCACCTGTGCAATGGGGGAAATAAGAGCACCTACTTCGCGTGGCAGTTTTGAGGATTACTTGAGACAGTGCATGGAGCTCAGTGGCAGAGTTCAGCAAGCACAGTGCTCTGCAACCCCCATGGGCTCAACAGGGTCTGTAGCTGTTGGTTTTTCACTGGAGCTTGGGGATCCTTAGTGACAACTGAAGAGATTGTCCACGGGAAGCGGGAGCTAATCAGATGCCACATCAGTCTGTCACATTCTCTCTCTCTTTAACCAGATCCACCAGTGGTCCCGTTCAATGTGGAAGTCCCAGGTGGTGGTAACTACGGGGTATGTTCACACCACTTCAGCCATGCTTCCCACAGGTTTTCTGAGAACCTGTCTCAAAAGCACACATTCTCTGATGGCCTTTCATACGTATTGTGAGCTGCTCGGACTAGAACTTATGATTCTTCCACGTGTTTTGCAAAGTTTCAAACTCATCCGGAAAGACCTTGGTGTGTGGGTGTCTCCTTTATCTGTCTCTACCAATCAGGTGAGCACTGGGGCTTGTTCTATAGGAGGAATGACTCCAAAAGACTGACTGAGTGGTATTTCTTTGAGTAGCATTAAAGTGATTCAGAATTGCACACACTTCATCTCTCCCCCAGCAGACACAGACTTGAAAATTAGAGACAAAAATTTCTGGCCAAATGCATTGTGGCTGTTATAAGAGGAAAGAGGCCATTGTGAGATATGTAACCTATTTTTGTTTGTTTGTTTGTTTGTTTTGAGACAGAGTCTCACTCTGTCACCCTGGCTGGAGTGCAGTGGCATGATCTCCACTCACTGCAACCTCCGCCTCCCAGGCTCAAGCGATTCTCCTGCCTCAGCCTCCCAAGTAGCTGGGATTACAGGCACGTGCCACCATGCCTGGCTAATTTTTGTATATTTAGTAGAGACCGGGTTTTGCCATGCTGGCCCCGCTCATCTCAAACTCCCGACCTCAAGTGATTCGCCTGCCTTGGCCTCCCAAAGTGCTAGGATTACAGTCATGAGCCACCCGCACCCGGCCTGTAAGCTGTTCTAACAGAGCTGACTCAACTGGGGGAGCCAGAGGTCCCGTGTAGAAGGGGGGATACTGAGCACCAAGCAGGACATGGCAGAGGAAGGACAGAGTAATCAGGCCCTGACCTGATTCTACCCAAGGTCAGTCTCACAAGGTGAATTCCAACCTGCTTTTCTGCAGCTCCGGACTGAAAATCCTTCTTCTCCAAGGCCTTCCTGCTGCTTCTCAGGGAACAGAGTGGTGGATGGAATGAAAGTTAAGTCACCCTGTTCACCTTCTTCATTCAAAGGATGGGGAAACTAAGACAGAAAAGGAAAGTGGCCTGTAATCCCAGCATTTTGGGAGGCTGAAGTGGGTGGATCACTTGAGGTCAGGAATTCAAGACCATCCTGGCCAACATAGTGAAACCCCATCTCTACTAAAAATACAAAAATTAGCCAGATGTGGTGTCACGCACCTGTAATCCCAGCTGCTTGGGAGGCTGAGGCAAGAGAATGGCTTGAATCTAGGAGACAGAGGTTGCAGTGAACCGAGATCCCGCCACTGCACTCCAGCCTGGGTGACAGGCTCAAAAGACAAAAAAAAAAAAAAGAAAGAAAGAAAAGGAAAAGAAGGTGAACCCACTCCATACAGCACAGCTAGTCAGCAGTAGTCAGGAACAGAACCCAGGTGATTTTTTTTCTTTTCCTTAAAGCAGCCTGTGTACTTACAAAGAGACCTGTGTCTCAGAGGAGACTTCTGGGACAAAATCTTAACTTCTCAATGGTTTAGGTTCCCAAGTGAGCTCCTAAGAATGCAGCTATGTGAAATTATCAATCAGGAAGTGACTCATTGTCAGGGAGTTTTGGAGAATATCCTCTATAATGGCCTCTCACTGAGTTGCATAATAGCAAATAACTGCATCTGTAACTGCCTTTTCTTTGCGGGAGGGAGACACTGCCTTAAGCAATTTTTCATACGTTATCTCACCTTGTGAGACAGAATGTAAATAGCAGGTTTGGAATTCAAGACCAATTCTGTTGAAAAATTAAGCTGGATCTCTTCCTAACACTACAGAGGAGTGAAATCTGGATAAACTAAAGGCTTAAGTGTCAAAATTACAACTTTAGAATTGCTATGAGTCATCTGTTGCTGAGTGACAAAATAACCCAACACTGAATGGCTTACAACAATGTGCGTCTTTATCTCCATGGGTCAGGAATCCAGTGTGGCTTAGCAGGGTCCTTTGGGGTTTCTCTTCCAGGCTGCAATTGCTATATTGGCCGGAGCTTCAGCCATCTCAAGGCTCAAGTGGAGAAAGATCCACTTCCAGGCTCATGTGATTGCAGCAAAAATCAGTTCTCTACAGGCTGTTGGAATAAGGGCCTCCATTTCTCAATGGCTATTGGCCTTTCTCAGTTTCTTGTCTCATGGACCTGTCCAATATGGTAGCCATCTTTGTCAAAGTGTGCAAGCTGGAAGGGCAATAGAGTCTACTAGCAAGCTGTAAGTCACACTCATTTGTAATCTAATCATGGAGTGGCCTGCCATCATCTTTGCTATGCCCCATCTGTGAAAAGCAAGTCACTAGGCTCAGCCTACACTTGATATGAAGGGATTCACAACCACGTGAATACCAGGAGACAGGATCACTGGTGGGCACCTTCGAAGTCTGCCTACCACAGGACTGTACAACTATAGAGGAAAAAGGAGAACTTCTACTCAACTGAAGACACTATAGACAGTTTATAGGCAGTGATGGATTTGGAGGAGAAATTTATGATGTCAAAAACTGATATAGAATGCCTACAAATCAATAAGAAGTTGTCAAACAATTCCAGAAGGAAAGAGATGTACAAAGGCTGTAAATGGGCCATTTAGAGCAGAGATTCAAAAGGCTAATTAATAAACACATAAAGAGATGTTCACATTTATTAGCAATTAGAAAAAATGCCATTAAAATGAGATAGCGCTTCATCCTTTTTGGATTGGCAAAACAGTTGGATAATGCCACATGTTGGCAAGGATATGGACTCTCCACACTGCTGGTGGGAATGTAGACTGGAGCTGCCAGCCACCCAGGAGCATCTGGCACAACCTAGTCAAATGTAATATATGCACATGCAGTGACCCTGCAATTCTGCTCATGGACATATATCCCAAAGAAATCCTTGCACCTGCTTGAAAAGACTCTTTCTGCAGCATTGTATGTAGGGATGGAGAATTGGAGGCAGCCAACTGGACGAATGGATGGACATTAGAGAGAACTGTGTACAACCAGAAGCAGCAGATTTTACATTTAGAGAGCAACAACATAAGCATGTGTGAAATCATGGTGAAGTGGCAGATTTCATGTTTGCAGAACAATGTGGGTACACGTGAAAGTCACTGTGCTTCATGAAACAAGAAAGGTACAGAACCAAGTAAATAACATAATATCCTTTATGTAAGTTAAAAATGCATGCAAACGAAACAAAAATGCACATTTAACACAACTGCATGTTTTCCTACAGGAATAGGAGTAGCATGAGAGGATAAAGTGGGATCAATATACAAAACAAGAAAGGGACCACGTAACAAACAGTGGTAATCAGCTTCTAATGACTGAGGAGTATGAGAGCTTAACCCTCTGTTCTTGCTGGGGGAAAAAAATACTCAAGCAAAACATTTCTGCCAAACTCTTCAGTCCATTTGTGGAGTGTGCTCCTCTGGAGGCAGGCACCCTATCTCGTTTGTGTTAATTGGATGTTGCACCAGTTCGTCTGATCACAGTACTCTTTTTTTTTTTTTTTACATAAGACCTACTTATAACAGAATTTATGCTCTTTGTCATATACCTTTGGAAATAGAGTGTTTGATGTATGCATTCATTTTTGTTACTGCAAAAAAATCCTGTGTGTGTTCATGCTTGTGTGAGTGTGAGCATATGTAAGCCATAAGATAGTGACGATCCTTCTTAGGACTTAATGATTCTGTGGGTAGCTGTGTTCCTCCGAACTACTCAAAGGGTTAATTTCACTAGACACGAACTCTCATGGCTTAAAACTATCTTCTTAAGACGCTGCAATATTTCTCTTATTTTTATCTTTCCCCAGTTTTGCAAATAGCATCTCCCAGTGATCAAGACTGGCCACTAAATAATTAAACTTCTAGTAAAACTCACAAAAGGAAGGTGTGAGGTCTGATGTATAGGAAAACACACGCACATATGCCATCCAGTTTCCTAAAGAGATTCCAGCTTCAAATATTATCAACACCTGGCAGGATGAGACTATTTTATGTAAATGGATTCATTATTATTAATTTCTGCCGGTGCTGAACGATTTATGAACTGCTTTTCGAATGTAGAAAAGTGGTTCATGAATCAGAAGGAAAAATGTTCCCCAAAACCGGCATCGATAAATAACGACCTTTATTCATGGATCCTGCCCATGGTGTCTTTTATCTTTAGGAAGGATGGAATGAAAATTACAAAATCACTGTGGGAGTGGGGGTTGGGAACAAACAAGCAGGCAAGGGTGGAAGAATTGGAGAGGAGGTTCCTGAAACAGCCCACTGGGTTGCAGAGTGTGACTGGCTGAGTCCCCTTCTGGGGACTTCTCCTCCTGGGGCAGCTCCTCCTCTCTCTTATTTTATTCTCATATAAACACCTGCTGGAAGACAGCTTCTGATTTTACCACTTGCAAATGAGGTCCAGCAGGTATCTAATCTTTTTATTTTTTATTATTTTTTTAGAGACAGGGTCTCACTCTGTCACCCAGGCTGGAGTACAGTGGCACAATTACAGCTCACTGCAGCCTCAAACTCTTGGGCTCAAGGGATCCTCCCACCTCAGCCTCTCGAGTAGCTGTGACCACAGGAGCACGCCACCACACCTGGCTAATACTTCCTATTTTTGTAGAGATGAGGTCTTGCTATGTTGCCCAGGCTGGTCTCAAACCCGTAGCCTCAATGGATCCTCCTGCCTTGACCTCCCAAAGTGCTGGGATTATAAGTATGGGCCACGGCTCCCAGTCTAATCTTTTTAAAAGTCTTCATTTTCCAAACTTACAGTTTATTTTTTTGTCCCAAGATGGGTCACAGTAGAGGCCATGCAATGTTGAGTGGCAGCCAAAAGTGCCAACTCCAGGTCTTTTGTCCAGAAAGATTCTTCTAGAACTGCTGACCTGCAAGGTAAGAACAGAGATTTAGGGACTATTCAATAGGTACTATTGAGTTCACATTTCTAGAATCCAAAGGCACTGGCAATAGGGGCCATTTGGTTCCAGATTCACAATATTATTTCCAGGTTCTGCCAATTAGAAAATACTTTAAATCCTGCTGGACCACTGCCTTCAATTTCAGGTTTGATAACCTCCAAAGCAGACAAATCCCTGTGATGGGCAAGGCTTTCCCAACATTGGCAAAAAAAGGGGGTTCCAGACTGTTCCTAGAGTTCTGAGACCTTGCCAAATGGTTTCACCTGGACAAAGATATCCAAGGAAGCACTCCCCTCCATTGCCTCCAGATGGGACTACAGCCAGCAAATCCACCCAGAGCATTGGAAGGCCATTGGCTATCTGCAATCCTTTCCAGAGAAGCAATAGATTCAGCTACAAATAACTGGAGACTGAAGCTGCAGGGGGAATCACTACTGTTGGGTTAATGAAAATAATCTATTCCCAGTTGAAGAGGGTGGAGGCCAGGCATGGAAACACCATGGTTGAAGAAGTGGGCTAGTCTATCTGCCAGCTCACTCAATCAGCTTTTGTCCAGAAATAAACATAAAATGGGAACCAATGAATGTGCAGTCTCTTCTGGGTCCCATTTCCTCTGTGTCTCCTTGGGTGGTCATCTCGTAGTCTGTGATTTTAGTGCATTAAAATGTTCATTTTTAATACAACTACTTAATCCAGTATTCAACTGCAGAAACAATGATCTGTTTCAACAATTAAAAACAAATGGGAGAACCAGTTGTCAAATCCCCTGAAGACGCATATGACCATTTCCAAAGGGATGCTTTACATATTGAGCTAGCTTTAATCCCTAGAGCAGATGTTGCCTCACAGTCATAGTTGGTTTTCTATGTTAAACAAACTCTTACCTCTTAAGCCTATTGCGAAGAAAACAGAAAAGTTCTTTAAAAGCAAATAAATAACTAGATAGCTTTATTTTGTTTTGTTTTACAATGGACTTAATCTGTGCACCATTTCTGGACAGCATATAAACACCACTCTTCTTATTTAAGGGAAGAAAAATTGAGATATAAAGAAGACAATTATCCTACAAAGACATGACAGCAAATTGGAACTGAGTCAAAAAGATCGCTTTCTGTTTCTGAATCTTCCTCCCAGAAGTGTATCCATTCAGTTATTGAGCACCTTCTGTCTACCAACACTGTGCAGGGCCACAGGGATACAGCTGTCAACAAGCCCCATAAGGACTCTCCCTTTCTCAAAGGGTTTATATTCCAGAGGGAAGAGACGATGATATTAAAATGCAATAATTCAATGAAACTGGGTCATGGAGAGTTGGTCATTTTGCTAGAAAATTATATGGATAGGGAAGGTGTCTTTGAGGAGCAAAGGCCAAAAGACAAGATGGTTGCAGCAATGTGAAAGGCTGGAAGAAGATTCCAAATAGAGGGGCAGTGATGAGCGCTATTCATTTGAAGGAAAGGGCCAACCCTGGGTGTGGCAAGAAGAGTAGAGAGAGGTGAGCTTAGAAAAGCAAGCTGAACCAACACATGTGGAACCAACAGTCTCTGGTAAGGAGTTTGAATTTCATTCTAAATGCCATGAGTAACTAGGAAGGTTAATTTCAATTACTTTATTACCATGGAACTTCATTGAAGAAAATACTAAAAAAAATGCGAAGAAACATATTTTCTCAATGTATTGGCAAATCCAGTCCTGGAGGAGAAAAGAGTGGATTGGCTGTCGTTAGGAACTGAGTAAATCACCCACAGCCTTTAAATGCCTCCTTGGGTCTGGTTGCTCCAACATAAGCCAAACCTCTTTGCTACTCAAGACACTAAAGGTTGTCCAACTTTGAAGAAGTAGGGGATTGAAAGAAAAGGCATTTAGGAATTAAATATATGCTTCAATCAGTTGAACTTTTATACAGATTGACTGCAGTGAAAAATTAGAGCTTTGTGTAATCCAATAGAGTAAAATCAAATGCTCCAAATAAATAAATAGTTGTCTTTTTTTATTAGCTTTCCATCACCCCTGGATCCATTTGTACATTGCCGTATGTCACCTCTCTCTTCATTTGCAATGTTGCCTCTGAAAACTCTTCTGTTTATTTGAGCTTAGCAATCAGGCTTAAATGTACCAATATATATTGTTCTAAAGTGTATATTTTTTCTGTCTACCAAAGACATAGTGACTACTCCTTTATGGGAAACCAGTTATTAATCCAGTAAGTCTACATGAATCAATATCTTTGCAAAATGACACCATGTTCACGTTATTTTATGTTATGTTGATGGTTAGCTAATTTTGGAATGGAGACATTTCTTCTAGAAGTAGACATAGTATAATTTAGTGGTGAAAACGTCAATCACCATAGGTTGTATGTCTTTGTCCGGGCAGAAGAGGGCAGATTTATTGAAAGAAATGCAGCTGTATATTCCTTGCCACACTCTGACCCAAAACATCCATTTTGCTTATAATTTTGTTTGGCAAAATGACATCAGCTGCAATCACTAATAGAGAGACAATGCCAGAAGTCATTGTTCTGGGGTTCTTATTCCACAGTCTTGCTGCAGGGTGATACGCTAACCACTTTAGCATGGCATCGACATCATGGTGCTTTTCTCTGCTGATAGTAATCTACAAAGGAAAATTTGCATAATACCAAACAAATGTGTAAAATTTAGCCTCCCAAAACACATTTCGGTATGACTACTTTTTCCTCATCTCTAGCAGCCCACAAGGTAGTCTTGCAGTTTATGGATTCTTCATCTACACCAAAGATATCTTCTCTCCTAAGACTACTCTCTTCCTCCTGCCCCTCATCCCACTGGCATTGCAGTCCAAGACAAAAGGCATGGAAAACAGGGACAAAAAAGGAATCTACTGGACACAAGGAGGTGAGGAACAAGGAGACAAGAACATCTGGAGACTCAGACATTGTAGTAATTGCTGACAAAGGGAATTCATAGTACACCTGGATTTAGGGAGTCAGACCTCCCACTGTCCTCACTCTCCCACATTGACCCTGGGCTGGCTTTGGCTACCAGCTCATCAGCAAACATCACATCATGCAAGCACAGATTTGCATAATACTGCCCTGCTGGGGTAAGAAATAATGATGGGCCACATTTAAACACTATTTCTTATAAAAGGTGAAAGCCTTTTGTATGTCTTACCTCATTTATCCTAACATAGTCCTGTGAATTAATCACTGCTATAATACCCATTTGACAGAGGAGGAAGCTGAGGTACAAAGAAGAAAGTGCCTTGCCCAAGGTCATAAAACTAGCAAGGATGAGGAAGATGTAGATAATGCTGGATGGACTTTAAGTCCAGCTCACATGCTGCTCAGAGTTAGAAGGAAACTGGCAGTCCCTGTCATAAGCCGCAGTGGCCCCCAGACAATTCTCCTGACCCTGCCACCAAAGCACGTGTCAGAGCTTAATTGTTCTTAAGCAAGGGGACCTGCAAGAGTTTCCATCTCTTCCTGGAATTAGGCCCTTTCCTGGGGCTCTCTGCTTTCACGGGGCTTTATTCATGCCACTCCAGAAGAGCATAGCAGAATTTTGTTGTAAGGAAACTTGAAGGATGGGTGGGGTTTTGTGGCTGCCGAAGGCATAGAGATGAAGATCCAAGATCCTGTCTGAGAATTCTGAGGGGTCTCAGGACACCCAGATTTTGCAGTGGGGAGGAAAAAGGCTTTTCACTTTCTGCCTAACAAAACATATATATATATATGTGTGTGTATATATACATATGTGCATATATATATATATGTATAGAGAGAGAGAGAGAAATGGAGTTTCACTTTTGTCACCCAGCCTGGAGTACAATGGCACAATCTCGGCTAACTGCAACCTCCACCTCCCAGGTTCAAGCGATTCTCACGCCTCAGCCACCTAAGTATCTGGGATTACAGGCATGCGCCCATCACATCCTGCTAATTTTTTGTATTTTTAGTAGAAACGGGGTTTCACCATATTGGCCAGACTAGTCTCCAACTCCTGACCTCAGGCGGTCCACCAGCCTCGGACTCCCAAAATGCTGGTATTACAGGCATGAGCCACCACGCCTGGCACAAAACATATTTGAAATGAGGTTTGGACACATGTTGTCCTTCCCCTGAGCAAACATCTGTTCCTTGAGGCATGGCCCCACAGGGGCACTGAGAATGAGGACATACCAATCTCACCTCCAGACAGGAGTGCTAGCTCCAGGTCTTCCCAGTCCAGACTCCACCTCACCCACACCCACTTTGTAAAGGTGCTAATAAGCTTTGGGGACTCCTGAAATTGGAGACAGTAATCTGGGAAGGGGAGACACCAAGAAGGCGGTCTCTTCCTGAGACCCCCAGAAAACAAGATGACCAAGTCAGAGGCCAGGTCTGGGTTTTAATCATCTGCTCTTCCTGCTCAGAGGTTCTGGGGTGAGACTCTCCAGATGAGAGTCTATACCATGTGCACACCAGTTCCTACTGTCTAGAGGAGAGTGAAGGGTGGAGCCTGCAGGATGACTTGCTTCATCTTTATATCCAGGTGAAGTTAGGACCAGCTGTGTGCTCTGGTCCAGAGGGCAATTACGGATGTGTAGGAGAGAAGGACAGATAGAGGGTGGGGTTGGCAGCAGAGCAACCTGTGAGCTGCCTTTGACTCAGAGTGGGATGAGGTGGGAGCACCTCTGCACTGACCATAACCTTCACTGCCACACATCTTTGCTGCTAACAAAGTTTGATATAAATTCTATGGACTGACAGTGTCCATCCACCAAAGAGATACTAAAAACAAATCTCACCTTCTGGAGGCAAAGCATTCATTGCTGACATTTAGTGATGGCAATATAGGGAGTTACAGGTGGTGGGATTAGCTCACAGAGAAATCCTGGGTGGGCTGGGGCCAGCCCCCATTCTCTCTTGTCCTATGTCTATCTGTAGGTCAGAACACCTTAATTCCAACTTGTCTGGGGTCCACAGTCCATATACTAGACTCAGGACAAAAATCAGAAATGAAATCCAGCTGCAAAGTTCCACCATCCCAAGAGCTCTCTTGCAAGCCTGGGTGTCTCTCGGAACTCCTGACCCCTTCCATAGATGCCATTCATTCCCTGGAGAAAGTGACATCCCGCAGGGCGGGGAGTCTAGAGTCTAGAGGCTGCCCCCACACAAGCACTGACAGAGCCTGCTTTCCTTCACATCCCCCTGAAGCACTTAAAGATATCAATCACCCCAAAGATATCTCTGATCTTGAGCACTGACCCCTTGACTCTCCAGCAGCTGGGGTTTCTGACCTGAGCTCAGTGGCTTTCAGTTCCAGCAAGAAGAGTTTCCCTGGTCTCTCAGAGGCACTCCAAAAGCCAGAAGTGGTGGACTAGTATTTCTCAGGAGGCCCTGTCTTGGCTCCTTGACCCCAGCCAAGGGCCTATTGGAAGGTAGGACAGAGAGAGGAGTCCTGCAGGTGCCCATTCTCCATACTTCCAGGACTCACTTCCTTTCTTTCCTATCTTTGGGTTCCTTTAATGAAATGTTCTCCATCCCAGGCAGGAAAACCATTTCCCTGAAAAATATAAAATCCATTGCCGAGCGCTGCAGCGAGAATTAACCTTGATTACCACAGTAATTTACTAATCAAAACTGGAGACCTGCTAATCAAGCTGGAATTGCCAGCTGCTTGATTTTTATAGTAACATAACCAAAATCGAACATTTGGTAAACAAGGGGTGTGGTGTGATGGGGAGACTGGGACAAGGTGAGGGAGGGGCAGGGCTGTCCCAGGGCTGGAAGGAGGCTGACATGTGCTCTGTTGACTGGGCAGCAGGAACAGCAGAAACAGACAGAAATGCAGAAACTTCTTCTGAATGGAACAGCCCATTGGAACTTATACAGAGTGAGTATTGAGGCAAAACCCGGTTTTTCACAATATGGCTTGTTTCAGGTTTCGGCTCTCAGGCACTGGCTTCTTTGAGTAGTTTATTTGGGGGGCAATGGCAGCAAACATCCATGGGGGAGCAAGGAAGCAAGACAGGGAAGAGAAGAAAGCCAGATGGGTTTGTGAGCAGGTTGCTGCTAGGGGTAACTGGAGCTCAGATCTGCTGAAACCCCTGGGGATGCAGTGCAGAATGAGCCACAGAGTGGTCCCACCCAATGCGGGATGGATGATCCTGGGGATATTAACTCCCCAGCGCTTCTGAGCTGCCTGTCCTGCAGGGTTGGAGGAACTTGCAGTAGAAATTGGTCCACAGATGAGCCCTGTGAGTGCTGTGGAGATGTTGATGGCATCAACTGCCTCAAATTGTATTTGCTCCCCTGCACAGCTCATCCTTGAACTTCGCTCCCTTAGCAAACATCAGCCACTCTGAAATGTGCCTTTTTGAAGAAGAAGGCACCATACTCCCTCACACTTCGGTGCTTTCATCCATGCTGTTCACTCTGATATAGATGAAGTCAGCTAAGGGGGCTCTCCCCGGGCCGCGTGACCTACGGTGTGCCCAGAGCACCTTTTGTTTCAGCCCCTAATAGCACCTGCCACTCTGTGCACTTCCATTTCTATTTCCCTCCCCTTCTGCTAGACTGAAAATAGCAGGAGAGCTGGACTGTGCTTTTCTCTGCATTCCTCCAGTCTAGAAGAATACTTGGCAAATGGGTTCTCAATAAATCTGTGCCAATCAGGTGACTGATGAATGATCCAGATCGAAGGCTACAGAAGAACCTCCCTGCCCAGGACCAAGGGACCTTGTAAACATGGGCCTTCCAAATGCCCTTTCTCGTGCATGACCACTTCACTCTCCAGCCAGGAGACAGGTAAGAAAGGAATAATTACGATATGCCCCACACACAAGATGAAACAGAACAGAGTTCAGCCTCAGCTACGAGGGACAGCCACTCCGTCAGCACCAGATTCTAAGTGGCCAAGCCCAGAACTGAACCCAGATGACCTGACTCAGAGATGCTGGTGCTTCCTGAACCAGAGACCAG
This sequence comes from Pongo abelii, assembly GCF_028885655.2. Taxonomy (NCBI): domain Eukaryota; kingdom Metazoa; phylum Chordata; class Mammalia; order Primates; family Hominidae; genus Pongo; species Pongo abelii. The sequence continues at coordinate 36,685,727 of NC_072005.2, read as the reverse complement.
TCTCATCTGTGCAAGGCTGCAGCCCAAGGGTCCTTGCTCTGTGGACCAGACCCACCTCTGAGTTCCCTTCCTGGCCCTAAGGTGCTGAGCAGCGCAGCAGGTAAAGATGTGCATACCAGAGTTGGTCTTGATCCTCCTCTATCCCAGGCCCTCAGTGAGTATTTCATCATTAACAACAATAACAAGGACACTCTGTATTTAGCACCTCTCCCTGGAAGCAGTGCCTCCAGGCTGCTGTGCAGGGAAAGATGGGTTCAAGAGGCAATGCTGGTTGCTGGTGATGAGAAGGCCTGACTGGGGGCTCAGCACCGCACAGGTAATGACAGCATAGGTTTAGACAAGGGGCGGTGGACACCGGGAAGGTCATAGAAAGTCAAAGAGAATAGGGGAAATGTGTTCATCTGTTTGCATCGCTATAAAGGAATGCCTGAGACTGAGTAATTTATAAAGAGAAGAGGTTTATTTGGCTCACGGTTCTGCAGGCTGTACAGAACCTGCATGGGGCTGACATTGGCTTCTGGTGATGCCTCGGGAAGCTTCCAATAATGGCAGAGTAGGGAGGGGAGCCAGTGTGTCTCATGGCGAGAGTGGGAACAAGAGAGAGGGGAGGAGGTGCCAGGCTCTTTCAAACAAGCTCTCCTGTGAACTTGGAGTGAGAACTCCCTCATTATGGTGAGGATGACACCCAGACACCCATAAGGGATCTGCCCCCATGACTCAAACACCTCCCGGTAGGCCCCACTTCCAACATTGGAGGCCACCTCTTTACATAAGATTTGGAGAGGACAAAAGTTCCAAATCATATCAGGAAACAACCATGGCACATCTCCCTAACCCCAGCCTGAGCTGGCCCGAGACTGCTTCTCAGCATTGAGAAAGGAGGTCCAGAAGGCTCCTGGCCAGTGGGAGTAAAACAAAGCGTGCAGGAGAGGAAGAGAATGGAGCCTCCCCCAGGCACTGGCACAGAGGTGGGCCTGGAAGAGAGGCCAGGAAGAGGACTGGCTGGCCGTGAGGAGGCTGGGCTGGTGAGTGCAAGAGCAAGTGGGGAGGGTCTAAGAGGTCCAAGCAGTCCACATTACAGGAATATCCTCTGAGGGATTTCCATAGGTCTCCCTGCCTGGAGTTCCCCCAGAGGTTGGGGAAGAAACCTTTGTGAGCAGTTGTTGGTCACCCACACATGGTGTCATGGAGGTGCTGATTTGGAGATACTCACCCTCCAGCACCATGGACAAGGAGAGCAGGGGCTTCCAGGAAAAAAAAAATGTCTTCTGCTTCTCAGGGTCCCCTCTAAAGTACCAAGAGGGTAGGAACCTGCAAGGAGACCTCAAAAGGCTGGGCCAGCATTCTGTCCCCACCTAGGGAAGAGGCAGCTGCTCATCCTACAGCCTGGGCTCTGAAATCATGATTTCAAGCAGTAGCAACAGGAAACAGGAGACTGCTCTTCCCCAGCGAACACGTTTCAAAGGAGCTCAGTCATGAACATGGCCAGTAACAGCCAAGGAAAAGGGCCAGAGGCTGCTGTGGACACAGAGACATTGCCAGCGCCACGTGCATCCAGCTGACCACCCCCAGCCGCCTGCCTGTGCTCGGTAAAGCCAGGAGTCGAGGATCTTTTTAAATTAACTTTTATTTATTTATTTATTTATTTATTTTGGAGACAGAGCCTTGCTCTGTTACCCAGGCTGGAGTACAGTGGCATGATCTTGGCTCACTGCAACCTCTGCCTCCCGGGTTCAAGTGATTCTCCTGCCTCAGCCTCCCAAATAGCTGGGATTACAGGCATGCCCGGCTAATTTTTGTATTTTTAGTAGAGATGGAGTTTCACCATGTTGGTCAGGCCGATCTCAAACTCCTGACCTCAAGTGATCCGCCCACCTTGGCCTCCCAAAATGCTGGGATTATAGGCGTGAGCCATTAACTTTTAATTACTCAAAAAATCCATGAACACATTATTGTTATAAAATATTAAAACATTACAGGTAAGACTAAAGTCCTTTCTGACCCTCTCCCATCCCAATCCCCCATATATTCTGTATTATCATAATTATCTGTGGGTGTGTGGCCTTCAGGACATGTTCTTTGTATTTAGATGGAAAACCTATGGCATTGGTAGAAAACGAGGGACTGTCCTTCTTGCCGTTCTTGTTCTCTACATAAACATGACGTGGACACTTCTCTGGTACTCAGAAGCAAACCATACATCTTGTGTCTAGTAGCTATGCACCATTTCCCTGTTGTGGGGCTATCTGGCTAGTTTTGGCTTTTGATGTTTACTGCACCATACTATGGGAAGCATCCTTCCGTGGGACTCGTTGACTGTCGTTTTCTGAGAGTACACACCCAGTGTGGAAATGCTGGAGCAGCAGAAGATCAGCACGTTTATAGCTGTGCTAGAGGTTGCCAACTTGCTGTCCTAAGGGCTTGTGAGTTGTGTGCACCCCTACTCAGTTCTCACATCCTCCCAATCCTTTATACTGTCAGATTCAAAAGTTTTGCCAATTTGGAGCCATAGAACACTGTTTCAGTTCACACAGTACGGACCACTGGTGAAATTGAGCAGCTTTTATTTATTGATCATTGGCTTTTCTCTAAGAAGTCTTAGCCTTGACCTGTCTTTCTATTAGGTGTTTGTCTCCAAAATTGACAAATGGGATCTAATTAAACTAAAGAGCTTCTGCACAGCAAAAGAAACTACCATCAGAGTGAACAGGCAACCTACAAAATGGGAGAAAATTTTCGCAACCTACTCATCTGACGAAGGGCTAATAACCAGAATCTACAATGAACTCCAACAAATTTACAAGAAAAAAACAAACAACCCCATCAAAAAGTGGGCGAAGGACATGAACAGACACTTCTCAAAAGAAGACATTTATGCAGCCAAAAAACACATGAAAAAATGCTCACCGTCACTGGCCATCAGAGAAATGCAAATCAAAACCACAATGAGATACCATCTCACACCAGTTAGAATGGCAATCATTAAAAAGTCAGGAAACAACAGGTGCTGGAGAGGATGTGGAGAAATAGGAACACTTTTACACTGTTGGTGGGACTGTAAACTAGTTCAACCCTTGTGGAAGTCAGTGTGGCGATTCCTCAGGGATCTAGAACTAGAAATTCCATTCGACCCAGCCATCCCATTACTGGGTGTATACCCAAAGGACTATAAATCATGCTGCTATAAAGACACATGCACACGTATGTTTATTGCGGCATTATTCACAATAGCAAAGACTTGGAACCAACCCAAATGTCCAACAATGATAGACTGGATTAAGAAAATGTGGCACATATACACCATGGAATACTATGCAGCCATAAAAAATGATGAGTTCACGTCCTTTGTAGGGACATGGATGAAATTGGAAATCATCATTCTCAGTAAACTATCGCAAGAACAAAAAACCAAACACTGCATATTCTCACTCATAGGTGGGAATTGAACAATGAGAACACATGGACACAGGAAGGGGAACATCACACTCTGGGGACTGTTGTGGGGTGGGGGGAGGGGGGAGGGATAGCATTGGGAGATATACCTAATGCTAGATGACGAGTTGGTGGGTGCAGCGCACCAGCATGGCACATGTATACATATGTAACTTACCTGCACATTGCGCACATGTACCATAAAACCTAAAGTATAATAATAATAATAATAATAATAATAAAAGAAAAAAAAAAAGAAAAAAAAAAAAAAAAAAAAAAAAAAGAAGTCTTAGCCTTGACCTGTCTTTCTATTAGGTGTTTGTCTTTTTCTTATTGTTTGTAGTTTTCTGTGTTCACGCACACACACACACATTCTAGACACAGATCCTTTCAGTTTGTAATGACTCTGTAAGTCATATCTTAAAGGATTTTCTCCTTCTCCATCTTCTTCTCATCACCAATCTCCTCCTTTTTCTTCTTGGGAAAATCCAGACAACATTGAAGAAGCATATTTACCTTTGGCATATTCTGGAAACTTCTTTCTCATCTTACCTCTGTTCTAACATTTGCAGCTTATGGAGCTAAGCAGCCTATCTAATTTGTTTTCTTGAAGCTCTATGATTAATAAAAGCCATGAATTCTGATTATTCCCAAGGACAGGAATGCCATGTATCACCCCTGCCCTCACATCTCTGGTGTGCAAGGCAGATGTGACTAATTCATCTGAAAACTCCCTCGTCCTAAGCCTTGTTCAGCCTCAGAACCCTTCTTAACAATAGTGGCCACCACCATGACTCGGTTGGAGTTGGCCTGTAAGAAAATCTATACGCTGTCACTGCCTCAGCTTAATCAAGTACATTTTAATCATCCCAGTTAACAGGGGTTTCAAAGCCTCCCTACCTCACAATGATTAACTCATCAGAGTTTTCATTAAAAAGAAAAACTCAGCTAATTGGTTTGACCTCTCCATTTAGGAAAATGATAATAATAACAATCTAACATTTATTGAGTGGTTACTATGTGCCAGATAGTGTGTAAAATGCTTTACACGTATTTTCTTATTGAATCTGACAGCAGCTACTTAAGTGGAATGGTGTCATGTCACGGGAAAAAAGGCAAAAACAGTGCCTCTGCTGCTCTGAACTTGACCCTTTCCTCTCCTACGAATGTGAGCTGCAAGAAGTCAGCTTTTCCTTCTGCCTGAACCATTATTATGTAGCACGCTTATCCTCTGATATGCTCAAAACTGACTGTGGCACAGTGAGCTTTTTTGTCTTTGTGGTCCAGAATGCAGATTGCAGATTGGTAGAGAAATGATAGAAAGAGATTTCACTTGCAAAGTCCTGCGGCCTGTAGCTGATGGTGTCCCAACCAGATAGCCTTTAGCAGGCTGCAGTCCATGCACCTGACTGCCGCTATTAGGTTGGTGCCAAAGTAATAGTCATTATTTTGGCAAAAACCCTAAATCATTTCTCTTAATTCAAAGTGTCACAAATCTCTAGGGCAGGGGCAAAATGTCATGAGTCTCTTTGCTAAAACATATCAAGAGTCAACTTTGCTCCAACTAGTTCCCAACAAGTTCCTCATCTCCAGCTGAGACCACCTCAGCCTGGATTTTATTCTCCATGTCAGCATTTTGGGCAAAGCCATTCAATAAGTCTCTAGGAAGTTCCAAACTTTCCCACATTTTCTTGTCTTCTTCTCAGGCCTTCAAACTGTTCCTGTCTCTGCCTGTTACCCATTTCCAAAGTCGCCTCCACATTTTTGGGTATCTTTTCAGCAACACCCCAATATACTGGTACCAATTTACTGTTTAGTCTGTTTTCGTGCTGCTGATAAAGATATACCTGAGACTGGGAAGAAAAAGAGGTTTAATTGGACTTACAGTTCCACATGGCTGGGGAGGCCTCAGAATCATGGCAGGAGGCGAAAGGCATTTCTTACATGGCAGCAGCAAGAAAAAATGAGAAAGAAGCAAAAGTGGAAACCCCGATAAAACCATCAGATCTTGTGAGACTTATTCACTGTCATGAGAATAGCATGGGAAAGACTGGCCCCCCTGATGAAATTACCTCTCCCTGGATCCCTCCAACAACACATGGGAATTGTGGGAGCTACGATTCAAGATGAGATTTGGGTGGGGACACAGCCAAACCGTATCACCATACATTCCAAAGGCCACCCAGAACCGGTTCTGAATTCTATAAGCCTGGCTCTCCCCTGGCCAGCACTTCAGTTTCCTAGACTGTCAGCGTCCTGGCTGCGTGGGGTACTCATGTTCTCCGATACCTGAGTCCTTCTGCTTTTTTCTGTTAACCTCGGGCCACATCGACACAATATCTGGTGAAGTAGTTCTCTTGATAAATCAGAAACAAAACAACAAAAATCTAACTACAACGATGGTTGGGTATTTTTTTATTCCATAGTTGAAATATCTAACTATCTTTGTTTTTAAAATGATTAGACTTGGCCAAGTGCACTGGCTCACGCCTATAATCCCATTGCTTTGGGAGGCACAGGAGGGTCGTTTGAGACCAGAAGTTTGAGACCAGCCTGAGCAATGTAATGAGACCCTGTCTCTACAGAAAAATATAAAAATTAGCTGGGCACTGTGGTGCATGCCTATAGTCCCAGCTACCTAGGAGGCTGAGGTGGGAGGATTGCTTGAGCCCAGAGACATGGAGGCTGCAGTGAGCCATGAATGCAACACTGCACTCCAGCCTGGGCAACAGAGTGAGATTCTGTCTCTAAAAATCAAACGAATAAATAAACAAAACACTATTAGGCTTTATTTAGTTATAAATTACCCAAATCACCACCTGAGTTCTCTCCCTTTGCTTTTACGTATGTAAACATAACTTGAATACTAAAAGAGAATTTTTTTTCCTTCTTCCTCAGAAACCCTAATAAAGCCAAGGGCAAAGGGCATCAGACTTATTTTTGATGTGAAGAAACCAAGTCACAGAGATGGTGGCTTGCCCATGAGGGCTCCATCTAGGAAACATCATGGGCCCATTAATATCTGGGTTGAAAAATCCCTTTCCCAGGCTGCTCTGAGCTCCCGTCTGAGCCTCTCTCCCCAGCCCCTCACTTCCCTGGGCCAGGAGTCAAAGCCTGCCCTGGAGTGACAAATGTGAAACCCCAGTTCTGTTCTGTCAAAAACCGCTAGGGTCTGCCCTTTCCTCAAGAGCTTCCACTCATACACCCCAGGAGCTGGCTGATCAGCAAGGCAATGTTTTCTGCCTTCCTTTCCATCTTGCCGGCTGCCTCCTGGACAGAGCTTTGTTTAACTCTCCATGCAGTCCCCCTGGAAGACTGAAGAATTTGCAAAATGACCCCAGGACGGGGCTTCTTTTCAACTGGTCCTCTCCTACCCCTCATCTGGGGACAAATGCCATTTTGTAGAATTTCCTCCAGAGGTGGCAAACTAGCTAGAGGTGAAAAGTCACATTGCGAAAGAAACCAAAGCGCAATTATTTAAAACCAAGTTTTCTCTTTCTTCTGCATCCGTATTTGGGACGATGGCTCTCTTTCGGGAGGATAGATGATCCCTTAGCACTCAGGACTGGAATACCAGGCGAGAACTTCAAAATGGGAGAGTGCAGGAGGGAAGGCTCGATGGAGCATTTTCACATTGCAACAGGGTTGTTTCCAGGTTCATGTCAATTTATTCTGCAATCAAGAGCAATCCTCCTCACTTTGCCAAATCATGCAATAGTTCTCTTCCATTACAACAAGGAATGGGAGATGGTAAACAAACAGCATTACGACGTCACAAATCAATTTTATTGAAAACGTATTAGGTTTCAGTACAACTGAAGGATCAGACACCCAAGGAGAGAAAGGCAGGGGAGAGGAGACAGCGCACCAAGATTTACTTCTGAGTGCTACAAAATATTGAACTAAAAATAACATTAAAGATGAAATTTGTAATGAATCTCAAGCTGCTAAATTCCCCAAGGCTGGTTCTGCCAAAGGCTTTGCTGCAATCCTCTGTTCTTTCCTGTCTTTATTTAAATATTTTATACAGTTGTCTATGTTCATGTGCAGTGTGAACTGTCATTTATATTTCAGTCCACTTTAAAATGGATCTGAGGCTACTTCAAGCTGAGCGCCGCACGGAGTGGGTCTGCGCAGAGAGGTAGGTTGGAATGGGGAGAGTAAATGAAGACGGATCCTTAATGTACTTTTTGTGTACTTATATTTGCCTGTCATGTTTTCTGCCTTAAACCTGATTTGTAATTCTATGGGTTTTGTGACATTATGATAAGATGCGATCCGTGGAAAACTCACATTTAGCCGGGACGTTGATGGGCATTTGAGTTAAAGAGAGTGGTTGATGGGAGAGAGGCAGGATTCGGACCCCGCGGCTTAATGCTTAGTGGAACAACTTGCTTGGTCTGGAGCTGTAGTATTTCATGCTTTTCTATGCATTAGACTTCGCCAAAGTGAAATTTTGGAAGAATAAAACATTTCCAAGATAAATTCAATTTCCCCCGTGTTGAACTGAACTTCCTGTGTCACTTAATGATGTAGGGGAGTTTGGGCAGAAAAGTGCATTTTCTTAGTTTGCACACCAAGGAGGTGGGTTGAGAGTAAGTTGGGAGTCCAGGTGTGAAGGTAAAGGAAGGATGGCTGGAGTGGGAAATGCGGACGGCCCTGGAGGGTCCTCTCAGACTCATCTTCATCCCACAAAAACGTGTATGTGTGTGTGTGTCTGTGTGTATCTGTGTGTGTGTGCCGGGAGTGGGGCATGGATCCCTGATAAAGTTCCCCATTTGGATTCTAGAGAGGGGCAGAGGTCAGAGGTGCTGGCCGTGTCAAAGCACTGCAAGCACAATTCTGGGGTGACAGAAATGTAGGTAGGGGGACAAGGTTCTCCACAGCCTCCTCACTTTTGCTACCAGACTGACTGCAAGGTAGCACCAGATTTCACTATCGGCCTCCCTGGGCAGTGCCTCTCCTTGCAGCCCAGCCTGAGTAGAAGGAATTCTGCTCCATTCTGCTTCTGGCCCTTCACCTCCCTGGAGAGTGCTCTCCTCTTGGACCAACCAACACCTTCCCCTTCGGGGCCCCTTCAGTGCTCAAGATCCCGGTGCCTGTGGATGTTGCTAGCAATGCACCTGTGGAATCTGAGGGCATCTTCTGAGAGGGAGGCCATGGTTCATGTAGGAACATTTGTGGGAGCACAGGGATCCAGGTGTGAAGGCAGTCCCAGGGCCTGCCACCCTGGCTTTTCTCTAACAGCCATTGGTCTAGAATAAATATCATCATACCCGTGTTTTCCCAGAGGGTGCAGGAAACACCTGAAAGTGTTGGGAGGCTCTTTCTGCCCTGGCCTTTCTCCCTCTCCTCCCGTATCTTCATCTTGTATCCAGCAAATATCATGGCAGTCAGACTGGGCTGGTTCCAGACCTCACTCAGACATTTACTGCTGCGTGACAGTGGAAAATCAGCCAGCCTATCTGCAGAAGGTTAAATGAGGCCCCAAAATAGCATGTCCACCTGCCACCCTCAGCATCTGTGAATGTGTCCTTATTTGGAAAAGGGGTCTTTGTAGATGGAATTAAGTGAAGGATCTAGAGATGAGATCATGCTGGATTATCCAGGTGGGCCCAAATCCAAGGACAAGCACTCTTTTAAGAGATGGAAGAGAAGACCAAGAGATAAGAGGAAAGATGACATGAATACGCAAGCAGAGACTGGAGCGAAGCAGCCACAAGCCCAGGAACACCTGCAGCCACCAGAAAAGGCAATGAAGGCCTCTCCTTAGGGCCTTTGGAGGGCGCAGAGCCCTGTGAACACTTTGATTTCAGGCTTCTGGCCTCCAGAATAGTGGGAGAATAAGTGTCTCTTGTCTTAAGCCCCCACCTCTCCCCCCACCTTCCCCCACCAGTTACTGTTCTCTGATGGCAGCCCTGGGAAGGAAATATGTCCTCTAAACCTCAGATTCCTCACCTAAATGGCACTGTTGTTGTCCCTGCAGGAACTCTGGAGATGTGGACATGTGAGGTGCAGAGGAAGCTAACCAGAGCTGCCGGCACCAGGGCCATCTCCCTTCTTGCCCTGATACACTCCCTCTAACAGCCAAATGTTCTGGGACAACTTGCGGCCCTGTTCCTTCCCTCTCCCCAAAAGGCACCCTGCTCTACCTTCAAAGCCTATGTCCTTCAGGAAGCCCACAGAGCCCTTCCCCTCATGACTGGGGTGACTTTACCCTCATGGTCAGCAAGACTCAGCCCCAGACCCTGCTGGGCCTCGGGGAGCTGGAGGAGCCTCTTACCCTCCATGCAGAAGCTGTGGGAGGCCTCCAAGCCCACGCATGGGGCTGCACTGCTCCCATCAAAGCTGCTGCTGTGGCCAGATGCCCTTTGGCAGCTAGGAACAGAGGCCTGCTCATTGGTTCTTAAGGAAGGAAGTAAACCTTTTAGGAGGCAGAGACTTTTGGGGAAACCCAAGGCAGGAAGGATGGCCTTGACTTCCAGATGTACAGCCTGGACCTGGGAACATGAGGAGCCCCAAGCTGGCATCTCTTCTCCCTCGGCTCCTGTGGTTTTCCTCTGCATCAGCCCTCTCTATGTTTTTAGGACAAAAGGAAGAAACCCATGGCCTCTAAGTCACTGGCACCTTGATGACAGGAAGCTGGCTCCCAGGGCCTCCCTGCCTTAACTCCAAATCCCCCACAAACAGAAGACTGGCATGGCTTGGCTCAGATGTCCACCCTACTTCTAATCTGCAAAGACTGGTGAGAAGGTCACACAGTATAACCCAGCCTGGGATGTTCTTCCGGGCAACTGGGAGGAGTTCTTGAGAATGGCAATGGAGTGGGGGGTATGGGTAGGGAAAATCCTCTTCTTAAACCTGAGAAACCCCAACCAACACCCATCACCCCAACAGATTCCAGCCTCTGTAACCTGGTGAATCTCTCTGGGTGGGGGTCAAGGTTGCCCCGGGGTACTTGCTTCTCTGTGGCGACTTGATGATGTTGCTGGTACTAAAGAGGGCGGGGTGGTTAGCGATGAAGTGAAAAGTCTTGGATTGAAACTTCAGCATCCTGCATATCTATAAAATACCCCCTGCACAGGGACCCATGTCCCCAGCAGGACTCTTCCAGAGGTCCTCCTCAGGAGACTTGTATCCTGGGACTTCTGGGGTGTGAAAGCCCACAGAGCACTCTCCCTCGCGATAGCGGTAGCTTTAACCTCAGGGTCAGCAAGACCCAGCCCTGGCCCCTGCTGGGCCTCTGGGAGCTGGAGGAGCATGGACCTTGCACACAGGGGCCCCGGGACTCCACCAAGCCCATGCATGAGGCTGCGCTGCCCCAGCCACCACCACTGCTGGGACCAAAGCTCCTTTGGCTGCAAGAACAGAAGCCTGCTCACTGGGTCTTAAGCAAGAAGGCAAACCCTGTTGTTAGGAAGCAGAGACTTCTGGGGGAATACAAGGCAGAAAGGGCAGTCCCCCCGGGTCTCGGAGGAGGCCAAAGCCTGAGAAGTCCAGAAAGACTAATGGCCGGCCTTTCTCTCCCTTCTATGCACAACCAGGCCGTGCATAAATGCAAGTCCTCACAGGCTAGGAGCTCAGTCATGACAGGCAGTGTTTCATGGCAGAGAATCCCCAGGCCTGGCTTCCACACCCTGGCCTCTTGGCCATCCTTCTCCCTTTCCGTGTCCTCGGTTAGGTTGCTTATTCTCTCGGATCCTCAGTCTCTTCATCTGTGAAACAGCCATCAGAGGCCAACCTCTGGAGGGCAGGGAGCCTCCCCTGAGATGCTGTGAGGATCACAATCATTGTATTGTTGCAACCGCCTCAGTGAGAATCAGGGCCCCCAGCATGAGGTCCTTTGGTTTGCTTGTTTTGAAAGTAGAATTTTGGCCAGGTGGCTCATGCCTGTAATACCAGTGCTTTGGGAGGCCAAGGCAAGAGGATTGCTTAAGGCCAGGAGTTTAAGACCAGCCTGGGTAATCTAGTGAGACCCTATTTCTACAAAAAAAATTTAAAAATCAGCTGGGTGTGATGGTGTGCATCTGTGTTCCAGCAATTCGGGAGGCTAAAGGGGAGGATTGCTTGAGTCCAGGCGATAGAGGCTGCAGTGAGCAGTGATCATGACTGGACAACAGAGTGAGACCTTGTCTCTTAAAAACAAAACAAAACAAAACAAAACCCCAAAAACCAGAGCTTCCATTGGCAGGTGTGGCATGAATCCCCTGAATCCCCTGGAATACAGAGTCGGGGGAGTTACAGGTGCACATGGGCCCTGTGCCCCTCTCTGGTCTCACACAGAGCAGAGCCGTGCTCTGGGAGGGCTGAGGCCAGGGTGGCCTGCTTGCCTTGCCAGAGTTCTGCTGGGTCAGCTCCCAGTGCGACCAGGCCTACCCTGTCCCCTCTTTGTCCCCCTAATTTCCTTTGTATTTCCTCACTGACCCCAGCCACGGATCTGACTCGTAACCTGCTTTCTGTTCACAGAACTCAGGCCTTCAGTGAATGATTAGGCATTCACACTGAGGGACGACAAAGTGACAATGAGCTCTCAGAAACCTCCGGGCGACACGAGGAGGTGGGCCAGGCTGGGCCTGTCTCCCAGGAGGTCACAAAGCCGCAGCCTGATCTGTGACCCCGAGCGCTTTCTTACCAGGAAGGACACGTGTCCTGGGGAAGTTGGCTAAAAAGTGGTAGAACAGGGACAAGAGAATGAGCCTCTGTGGCCACATCCAAAAGGCCAGCCTCGGCCTGATGATCTAGGAAACCACATGTGACAGGCAGCACAGTGCTCCCAAAACATTAGGTCCCAGCCACTGGAACCTGTGGTTGCTGCTCTATGAGGAAAAGGGGGTCTCTGTTCATGTGATTAAGAAAAGAATCTTGAGATTCAAAGATTATCCTGGTGGGACCTAAACGGAATGATAAGTGACCTTAAGGGAGGAAGGCAGAGGGAGGTTTGACACAGACAGAGGGCAAGTCTATGTGAAGATTCAGCACAGATAAACTTGAAGGTGCTGGCACTGAAGCTGGAGTGATCCAGCCACAAGCCCAGGAACACTGGAGCCAGCAGAAGCCAGAGGAGGCAAGGAACAGATTCTCCCTGGGAGCCCCCTGAGGAAGCAGGGCCATGCCACACTTCGATGTGGGCCCAGCGATGCTGAGTTCAGTCTCCTGGCCTCCAGAACTGTGAGAGCACAAATGTCTGTAATTTTAAGTCTCCATGTTTGTGGTCATTGGTGCAACAGCCACAAGGAAACTAACCGGCCACAAAAGACAGGTCTGTCTCCACCCCTGCAAGAACACCAGCTCCCAGGGCACTGGCGGGGGCTCTGTGTTCCCAAGGTCCAGGAGTGGCGTCACACACAGACTTGGATTGCTCCCTGGGTTTCTAAGAGTGGCTCTCCACAGTCAGATGCAAGCGCCTGGAGGGCCAAGGCTGTGGGCTGTCCATCCCTGCGTGTCTGAAACTCAGCACAGGGTCTGGCACAGGGAAAGGGCTCTCAAGAGTGACTTGTGAATATGAGCACGAGCCAGCAGCAAATGGACATCGAGCCAGGAAATCAGCAGAGCAGGTTCTGCCACGTGGATGGCAGAGGTCTCATGGCATCATCCCGTATCGTTAGTTAACTTGCATGCAATGGAGCTTTTCAGATATATGCCTTGCCTTCCCAACAAGCCTTAAAAGCTCCTTAAGGTGGGGACCTCCTCCTCCCTCGCAGCAGAGATCTACACAAGGCTCAGCAAACAAGAACTGCTCAACAAAGATCCACAGGCTGCTTGGCTGGTGGATGGATGGATGCCCAGTTGGGAAATTGACATTTCCCAGCCGGCAATGCCATCCACCCATCGGCCTCAAGTGCACAGGCCTGTGAGTCCCATTTTAAAATGTAGAGTGCATGAGTCTCCAACTGTAGGCTCTGTAAGTCCAGAGAAGGCCAAGGAAGCTGCATTTTTAATTTTGAAACCAAGGTCAGGTTGCAAGGCCACCTACGGGAGAGGCTGATGAAGACACCTGAAGTTAAACTGATGAAGGTTTATAGCTTCCCATGGGCTGGCTGCTGGAGTTGAGAGTTTGCTCTCTGCTTAAGCATAGATGTGATGTGAAAAAAATGCAGAAGTGGTAACGCAAAATTATCTGGCTACATTTGGGGAGGAGCCCAGCTGGTCATTGCTCAGGATCTAGTTGTCTGTGCTGATGCTCCCTGGCAAAAGCAATTGTTCAGGAGGAAGCACAGCGATGCAGTGCAGAGAAAACTGCAACTCGACACTGAGTGAATGCAGGGTGAACACACGGAGGAGTTTTGGTGTAAACACATCTTTTTTGAGGGTTGGCGATTATTTCTGAAAATTACAGATTTTCAATGTTTGCTTTGGTAGGAACAGCTGCCACTCTAAGAGCCAAACTCTAAGCCAGAAAATATTGTGCTTTGAGCTGAGTGTTCTTGTGTTTGAGATGAAGCAGGAGCTCCCTGCAGCCTGGCACCTGCTGGGTGTGCTGGCCAGCTCCCTGCTAGTTTCCAGCCTGGGTGCCCTATGCAGAGAGATCACCCTAGTGAGAGATCACCCAGTGAGAGATCACACTGCCTTTTCCTCTAGCAAAGTGCAGAGGCTGCCCCGACTGGACACACTGCAATCCCACAATTAGGGACCACAACATTCACTTAAGTGCTGATGAGGTGGACAGCAGAAATAAGGTAAAGCATGGAACCAGGCATCAGAAAGCTGTTGGAACCTCAGCAGGGCTCCTTCCCCTCTCTGGCCCTCAACCTTTCCATCTGTTAAATGAGGGAATTGGACTCTGTCCATATAGGATACTTCATAAAAAATGTAGTTGAAAGGTTTTAGGTAGCACATGGACAACTAATTAAATAACAGTAATACCACTTTGAGAAATTCGTCCGTACTTTAATTCTTTCTGTCCCTCTGATGATATCCAGGTAGAAGGCTTCTTTTGGTACCAGGATCTCTTTAGCATCATTCTCACATTTTGCTCATCTTTTTAACATAAATAAATAAATAAATAAATAAAAAGGGGGAACAGACTTAAGGCTCGTGGCTGTCAGACAAGAAAAAGTATCTAGCTTGCATTTAATAATTTTTTTTCTTTTCATTGTATTCAATGCAAGTGATCAAGGTTTTTCACCTATAGTAATGACAGAAAGGTTTGTTTCAAATAAATGTGTGTGAGCACAAAGAATGAGACAAATTGAACAGATGCATTAGGTCAATATAAATGCAGATGTTAGGTGGAGAGTGCTATCAGGTGCCTGATGTTTGGGAGTTCCTGTACCTCACTAACCCTAAAAACCTTTCCAGCTCACCTTTCCACCAGCCTTACGAAGAGCAGTGACTGTGGTTACAGGCCACATCTTGTCCCTGATTTTCATTTAGGAGCTAGACTTGCAGTGACCCTGGGCCATCTAGCACAGTGACTGCCTTTCTATTCCTGCTGGAACCTCCAGCCTGCAGCCACAGAAAGTACCTTGCCCATTCATGCTGCTGACATCTGCAGCTTCCTATGCTTCCTTGACACTTTAATATTGCTATCAAAAGACATATATCTGGGTGTCTGTGCTACATGAGAACCCAGCAAGTTCTTCCTCCTGCCTGTTTACATTAAAAATACTCATTACAATTCAAATGACTTTTAAATTATGCTCATCTGGATTTCTGTGCTTTATAAAGACTCCCATGCCTATCTCTTTCTGGGGTTATAAGTTAAAATATTTTTATTATGATAAAAACTGCTTTAAAGGCTCCGCAGACATTTGCTAAACTGTAGATACTACAGCTTCATGCTGAATAAGCTCTCTCTCAGCCCACCCCAAAAGAAGGGAAACTGAGGACAAGGGCCCTGCAAAAGAATGTTGCGTTGAGCATCAACTTGAGTCCTGGTGGTACAGCAAGTGTCAGTACTACATGCAGCAACCATGGGTTAACTCTTCCCATCACTCACTGTGTGGAGGGAATTACTAGTATTGGCCACCCTCAAAAAGAATGCTTGTATTCCCCATCAGTGAATAAAAGGCACAGGAAAATACATTTTAGCTAATATGAGAAGGAATTTACTAACACTCAGAGCTTTCAGCAGGGAAACGTGGAGAGATCACCCTAACAGTGCCTTCAAAGGTAGTGAGTCACGAGTCTCCACAAGTCTCCACAGGAGGATCCCAATCACAGACTCAGTGGCCACCTGCCTCTGTAAAAGCAATTTGAGGCTGAGCACAGTAGCTCTCACCTGTATTCCCAGCACTTTGGGAAGCCAAGGGGGTAGATCACTTGAGGCCAGGAGTTCAACATCAGCCTGGCCAACATGGTGAAACCCCGTCTCTACTAAAAATACCAAAATTAGGCTGGCTGTGGTGGCACATGCCTGTAATCCCAGCTACTTGGGAGGCTGAGGCAGGAGAATCACTTGAACCTGGGAGGCAGAGGTTGCAGTGAGCTGAGATCGCACAACTGTACTTCAGCCTGGGTGACAGAGCAAGACTCCATCTCAAATTAAAAAAAAAAAAAGAAAGAAAAGAAAAAAGAAATTTGAGTGCTGGATTTGTGGATTGCATCCCCTTCCAGCTCTGAGAGTGTGCATTCAACTCTGCATTAGACACAAGTTCTGGAAGCAGACGAATGACATCCAGCTCAAGTTGAATTCAATGAACTACACTGGTAGACAATGGGACTGCAATTCCAGGCACAGCAGGATCCAGGTGTTCAGATGACATCATCGAGAAGCTGTCTCTCTCCTCCCTCCTATCTGGTTTCCCAGTGGCTTCATTCTCCAGAAAGCAGCAAAGTGCCTTCCAGCTGCTCCAGGTCAGCACCTTATCAGCTGAGCAGCCAGAGCAGGAAAGAAATTCTTCCCCAGTTGGTCCAACAAAGGTCTTCCCCAATTGGTCCAACAAAGGTCTTAAGGTTTTCCTAAGAAATAATCAGAAACTCACAAAAACCTGTATGTAAGAGCATTCACTTATATCTACTGTCTACTGCAAGATAATTGAGACAACTTAAATGTTCCAAGATGGAGAATGGGTTAAATAAATAGTAATATATCCAAATGATGGAATACTATGCAGCCAGTAAAAAGTTATTTCCAAGGAACAGTAATGATATAAAACTGTTCTTGATATAGTTAAGCAAGATACAGAAGTAAACAAATAATAAGGTTGTACTAATTAGGTCACAAAAATTTTGTTACAAAATATTTATTAATTAAAAACTGGATGCAAATGCACCAATATATTTTCTCTGAGTAGAGAGATTACAGATGATATTATTTTTAAACATTTTTAAATTTTCTACATTTTCTACTGTGAATATGTATTACTTTATATACCTAGAAAAAGGTAAACAAATATTATTTTAAAAGCTGGACAGGCATGAGCGGCCAACAAGTAGATTCTCAACTTAGGCAGCAGAAAGACCCACAGAAATTACTCCTGTGAGGCTGAGGACCTGCAGGTGTGCTCTGGCCCAGCCCCCAGGTGCTCCAGCCACTAGCTCCTGTCTCATCCTTGGGGGATGGTTGTAGCCACAGCCAAGAGACAGTGTGCAAGGTCACAGCCAAAGGTCTCTGAAGTGTGTGTCATTCCAAATATTTAATGAGATTCCCCTGCATGTGTGCACGCATGTGCACACGCACACACACACACAACTGTTCACACCAGCTCCATTGCTAAACCAGGCTATATGTTGAAGACAGACTTACAGCACAGGCACTTAGAAACTTGTAGGCCCCCTGTGTGTGTCTGATAGTGACATCTGCCCATTTTACATTCAGGCTTCTTGGTGAAATGTACATAGACTCTCCTGCTATGAATCAAAACGCATCGGCATGTCTTCTGCTCAGCCCATGGAGGCATCAGGGTGATGGCAGCTCACAGTACCCAACCCGAGGCAGCACGAACTGCAGTGCCAACTACTCCTGAAGGCGGCCAGAATCCTGGGGCCAGGGGCAATCACCTCAGTTGTAAGAGGGCCTGAAGCTGTCCCTCTCTCCAAGGAGATAGAGCTTAGCAATTCTGGGGCCCGCCCTAGCACTGCACCTTCCCAGACCAGCCCTTTCTCTGCCAGAGTTGCTGTACCTGGTGTTTCACTGCGGTGCCTGTTATGGATCATTCCTGAGTTCCTCCTTCTCCTATTTTTTTTTTGAAGTCATTTGGGAACGGCTTTTAGGAGGATGTGAGTCTTGGCCACATATCTGAGGCCAGGAAGAGCAAGATTTAGCATAAGTCACGGAAGAACTATGGGCATCTATTAGGCATCAATTAAAAATTGTTTAAAAACACTATGAGAGTAAGAAGGGCATATAAGAACTATCAGACTGCGCAGGTGTAGTGGCTCCAGCCTGTAATCCCAGCACATTGGGAAACCAAGGTGGGCAGATCACTTGACGCCAGGAGTTCGAGACCAGCCTGGCCAACATGGTGAAACCCTGTCTCTACTAAAAATACAATAATCATTCAGGGGTGGTGATGCATGCCTGTAATCCCAGCTACTTGGGAGGCTGAGGCACGAGAATCACTTGAACCCAGGAGGCGGAGGTTGCAGTATGCTGAGATTATGCCACTGCACTCCAGCCTGGGCGACAGAGTAAGGCTCTGTCTCAAAACAAAACAAAACAGAACAAAAAGAACCATCAGACAAATATATTCATTTGTTCACTGTGAGCCCATGTGGATACGTTGGATGCTGAGAACACAGTGCAGTGCAAGACTGTCCTTAACGCAGCCCACAGAGTGACAGACAGACACCCGCAGAGTGACAGACAGACACAGAAATGCCAGCTGGGGCCATAGGTGACATCCAGTCAGGAAGAATAAGCAAGTGCTGTTCAAAAACAACAAACAGCCCAAAATACTAAATACATGAATGAATAAGTGTGCAAAGACTTGCAACAGAGTGGCCTGGCCTGGGCGTGGGCAGGAAAGTCATCCTTAAGGAAGTATCCTTCAAGCTGAGATCCAAAAAGCAGGATAAGCAGAAGCCAACTCCGAGATGCCCGAGGGTAGAGGGTTCCAGAGAAGAGAGCAAATGCCATGCAGAGAGGGAGGGTGAGAGGGTCGTGAGGTCTTGGGGATCAAGTGGGTGCAAGGATTCTGGGCCTGGCAGGAATCTTTCTGGCTGTTTCCCAGGGAGCAGTGGAAAGTGATGTTTCAGCTACTCCAGCCTGCTCAGTGTCTCTCCTCACAAGTTCATGCTCCGCCCCTGCTGAACTGGGTCAGCTCTGAGTGGAGGTGTTCAGAGGACACAGAGAGCAATGGTGGTCCTGCTAGCAGGAGGCCCTGGTGCCACAGCCATGGGCACAGCAGGAGGGAATGGGGGTATTTAGCTGGAGAGACCCAGGTCTCTCCTTTCTGTGGTTCAGGCTGCCTCTCAGTGAACAGAGGAAGACTCCCAGTGCGGCTCCTGGGGCCTGAGAGCTGAGACCCACTGCTGCCAGTCCAAGGAGGTGGTTGGGGGCCTAGAGGAAGGACTTGGGACTGGTGAGAGCTGTCCATGGTGGCTGCCTTTAGGAAGTTGCACAGCCCCTCCTCACCTCTGGAGGCAGGTGCTGGACAGGTCAGGGGAGCTATGGAGAGAGCTTCCACACTGAGAGCCTGCGGTTCCCCTCTGGAGGTCACAGTGTAAAAAAGTGGAACCTAAATTCTGGCGTCATCTCCATGCCTTCCCTCCCGCGCTGCCTTTGGCCAAGATGAATGCATGTGATGACACTGTCTTTTGCAAGGGGTAAGAGCAAACAACCAGACAAAAGCATCAAACTAGATTAGGCACAGAGTCAACTGAGCCTTCTCAGGGTAGGTCCAGCACAATGGGTCCAGGGGCTTCAGCTGTGTCATGAGACCTGTTACAGCAGGGCTGGACATGGAGGAAACCAGGGCCCATGGACCACCCCAGGACCAAAGCCTCCTCTCAACAACCATGGGAGAAAGCTGCTTCACGTCACTGGAGATGAGGCCCAAGTCCCGCACCCAGATGAGGCCCAAGTCCCGCACCCAATACTCAGCAGCCCTTCTGGTGCCAGTCTTGGCGGCTGGAGGATGCTGGCTGACTGAGCTGGACCCCAGGTTCTCCCCGGAATGGGGGTGTGGGGGAGGCAGGAGGAAGAGCCCTTTCTAATCCCACCCCAGCACCAGGGACTGAGAATATGGGAAAAATGCTTTTCTCAGAGAAAATCCAAGGGGTTGTTAACAGAAGAAGGAGGAAAAGGAGGCTGGGACCATCGAAACCAACAGTCGTCTGCATCAACAAGGAAGGCCACTGTCTTGTAGGCTCCTGTTCCTACCTTCCTACCTCTCCTCCTGCTGACACGTCTGCTTCAGCTTCAAGCAGAGAGACACCCCATCGGAAGTGCTCGTGGGCAAGGAGGGAGGACCAGGCCACCCTATTTACAACCTCTTATCATGTGTTTAGAAAAAAACACCTGAGAAGCGAGGGTTGAGTGTTTCAATACCCTGTGCTCAAAGTTAGCTTCGGTCACGTTTGCTGGTAAAGCAGCTGATGCCCTGCTCAGCTCCAGGCTGGCTTTGCCAATGTGTCCACCTTCCTTGTGACTTAAATTCTACTCCCAGAGTCCTCCAACATTACGGATTCTACTCTAAGGTGAGGAGAGAGGCGGGTTTAGGGGCTTCACATTTTGCTTTCCTCCTGACTCTTTGCAAAAAAATGGTCTGAGAAGTTTTTGACAAAAATGTAGCTTTTCTCTTTTTTTGGCTGAAATATTGAATGTATCTGACTTTTCTCCCTTCTTATAGAAATATAATGATAAAATAATGATAACGATCCTGGGCAACATGGTGAAACCCAGTCTCTACAAAAAAAAAAAAAAGAAAAAATTAGCTGGGCGTGGCCATAGGGCACACCTGTAGACCCAGCTACTCAGCAGGCTGAGGTGGGAGGATTACTTGAGCCCAGGAGGTCGAGGAGGTCGAGGCTGTAGTCAGCCGTGATTGTGCCATTGCACTCCAGCCGGGGAAACAGAGTGAAACCTTTTCTCACAAAAAGAAAAATGTTTATGATACATCTGCTAAATAATGTATTGGAGCATGACCACAGGAGTACATTCTGTATAAGTATAATGTAGACTACAAGATCTTAAATTATATCAACATAATCAGACTGAAAATCCTACTCAAAGTCCCACTTTTACATTCCAAATTCAAGGTCCATGTATCTCTCTTGAATGAGTCAATATACGTAACATGATCCCTAAGATCAAAATCCAATTAATGTGGGTGTCTGGATATTTTTGAAGCCTTTTTCCCACCTGCACACACACAAAATTCAACCTATTGTTTACTTTAACTTCTGAATGTGTAAAAAATTGTTAATGGATTTTAGAGGCATCTCCCATGAGTGTATATAGTTTCTGCCTCTCTACTCATTTCCAGGCTGGGGACCCGGATCAGGTATGGAGTGCAACTAAGGCAGATGGTCAAGGCGGGTCACCTTTGCGAGGGTGAGAGCCAATCTGTTGTGTTCTGAGCAAACCTCTGTGTCTGCTATGTTCCTTTCTGCACTTCTTTTCCAGGAAGACCAGCTGTCTATTCCCCCACGCTGCCTCTGGCCCAAAGGCCTGGCCAGTGAGCACCATATGACTAATTCAGACTAATTGTCATGGATCAAATAGCTGCAAACTATTTCCAGTTGCCAGTCTCCTGTTTTCCAATTGTCCCTCTGTTATATGTCTAAGCAAACATTTGTTCTGCTTATCGTTTCTGAGCAAAGACATGAATCACTTGCCTAGAAGAAACCACAGAGGCAGCTGTTGCCCATTAGGAGCTGACATTTGGGAACAGGGCCTGCAAAACAGGACTCCAGAACTGGAGTTTGTTTTTTATTTGTCTCAGTTCTAGAAAAGGAAGCACTGGGCACTCTAGGGGACTAGCAGCCAGGTCTGTCCTATCATTTTGTGGCAGGACACTGGAATAGCAAAAGACCTCCTATTATTAAGAAATCTTTCCTTTTCCTGACTGGCCAAAGTGCCTGAAATCCCAACCTCTGGCTCTCCTTTGGCAGAAGATGCTGTCTTAACATTCCTGTGAAAGTGCCCGTGTGTTGCCTGATGAACTCATGAACCAGTTTGCTCTCATTAAAATCATCGTGGAAGCCCTTCTAAAACAGGCTTCTAACATAGAATTAGAGGGAACTTTGTATTAGTCCATTTTCATGCTGCTGATAAAAACATACTGGAGACTGGGTAATTTATAAAGGAAAAAGGTTTAATGGACTCACAGTGGCACATGGCTGGGGAGGCCTCACAATCATAGTGGAAGGCAAGGAGGAGCAAAGGCATGTCTTACATGGCAGCAGGAAAGAGAGTGTGTGCAGGGGGACTCCCCTTTGTAAGACCATCAGATCTCCTGAGAATGATTCGCTACCATGAGAACAGCATGGAAAAGACCTATGCCCATCAGGTCCTTCCCATGACACATGGGAATTGTGAGAGCTACAACTCAAGATGAGATTTGGGTGGAGACACAGGCAAACCATATCAAACCTTGGGTTCTCAGAAACTGGGAACTTATTTGATTTTGTAGCAACTTGCATGGAAAATCTACTTTCTAATAGGCTTTTTGCTGCACATGTCTATATGCTTCATATTATTTAATCCCCAAAACCCTACCAGGTGGGAAGAAAAGATAATATAATCAAACAAGGCCATAGACAGAGAGACAGAAACTTTGGGTTGGAGAAGCTTTCAGGCCTGATGGATTATCCCAGCTGAGCTTTGAAATGTAGGCAAGGTTAACCCAGGAAGGAAGGAGGAGACCAATGCTTGAGTGAAGGAAAACAAGGCTTAGGCGAAGGAAGGTAGGTAAGATAGGAATGCTCAGGGGTAATTCTGTGGTGTCAGTTTGAAGCTGAGGATAGTTGGGGTTGAAAAATCTAAGTCCCGAACTTCCCTCAGGGCTATGGGTCTAAACCGACACCTCCTCCCCTGGGGATGGGCAGAGATCTTACAGGATGCTCTGAGCACCAGGTTCCATCAGTCTTGTAAAGCTAAACACCCAACAGGAACCTGTATACTACAGGTGCTGAATAAATGATATTAATGGAGATGGGAATCAGTTTGAAGATGGCGTCCATGATCACAATCAAATCTTTTGCTCTAGGCTGGGCGCGGTGGCTCACGTCTGTAATCCCAGCACTTTGGGAGGCCGAGGCAGGCAGATAACGAGGCTAGGAGTTCAAGACCAGCCTGGCCAACTGATTGAAACCCCATCTCTACTAAAAATACAAAAAACTAGCCAGGTGTGGTGGCAGGCGCCTGTCATCCCAGCTACTCAGGAGGCTGAGGCAGGAGAATCGCTTGAACCTGGGAGACGGAGGCTGCAGTGAGCTGAGATTATGCCACTGCATTCCAGCCTGGGTGACACTGCAAGGCTCTGCCAAACAAACAAACAAAACAACAACAACAAAAACATCTTTTGCTCTATATAAGACAATTAAAGGAATGAAACCATAAGCTATAGATTGGGACAAAAAAAATATGTAAGTAACCTATTCATCAAAGAACTTGCATCTTTCTGGGCCAGGCACAGCGGCTCATGCCTGTAATTCTAGTGCCTTTGGAAGGCCAAGGCAGGAGGATTGCTTGAGGCCAGGAGTTTAAGACCAGCCTGAGCAACAAAGCAAGTCTCCTCCTCTACAAAAAATAAAATAAAAATTAGCTGGGCCTGATGGCATGCACCTGTCGTCCCAGCTAATTGGAAGGCTGAGGTGGGAGGATCCCTCGAGCCCAGGAGTTCAAGGCTACAGTAAACTATGATCATGCCACTACATTCCAGTTTGGGGAATACAAAAGACCCCTGTATTTTTTTTTTAAAGAACTTGAATATTTAATGTGTAAAGAACACTCAGGCCTCAACAGTTAAGTATACTAACAACTCAATTTTTAAAATGAGCAAAAGATTTGAAGAGACACTCACCAAAAAGATGTAAGGATGGCAAATAAGGACATAAAAATGTGCAACATAATTAGCTGTTAGGGAAATGCAACTTGAAGTCATAGTGAGATACCACTATATACCTATTAAAATGAATAACATTTTTTAAAAAAATACTGTCAATACCAAGTGTTGGCAAAGATGTCTAACAACAAGACTCTTATACATTGCTGGTGGGAATAAAAATTGGTACAGCCACTCTGAAAAAGTGTTTGGTAGCTTCCTGTAAGATTAGACATACACTTTCCATAGGACCCAGTAATCCCACCCCTGGGTGTTTACTCCAGTGAAATAAAAATCTATTTTTACACAAAACCCTGTATGCAAATGTTTGTAGCAATAGTCTTCATAACTGTCAAAACTAGAAACAACCCAAAATGTCATTCAAGGGGTGGATGGATAAACACACCGTGGTACATCCTTACAATGAAACACTACTCAGAAATAAGGAAAAATAAATTCCTAATACGTGAAACAATTTGGATGAGTCTCAAAGGCATTAGGCGGGCACGGTGGCTCACACCTGTAATCCCTGCACTTTGGGAGGCTGAGGCAGTTGGATCACCTGAGGTCAGGAGTTTGAGACCAACCTGACTAACATGGTGATACCCTGTCTCTACTAAAAATACAAAAATTAGCTGGGTGTGGTGGTGCATGCCTGTAATCCCAGCTACTTGGGAGGCTGAGGCAGGAGAATCACTTGAACCCAGGAGGTAGAGGTCGCAATGAGCCGAGATCATGCCACTGCACTCCAGCCTAGGCAACAAGAGCAACAATCCATCTCAATAAATAAATAAATAAATAGGCATTATGCCCAGTGAAGGAAGCCAGTCTCAAAAGGTAGCATATGACATGACTCCATTTATGTGACATTCTTAAAGAGACAACATTGCAGTGATGGAGAACAGATCAGTGGCTCCCAGGGGCAAGGAGTGGAGGGAGTGTTTGTCTATAAAAGGGGTAACATGAGGCAGTCGGGGACAGGAGGGGATGGAACTCTTCTGTATCCTGATTGAAGTTCTGGTTACACAACCAATGCTTGTGTTAAAATTCATACCTCTTGTAGGACATAAAGAAAAGGTGACCCCTGACCTACCTCTGCTCCTAGACCATGAGCCAGACAGAAAAGAGCTGGGGGCCTGTGTACAAGAGTAAACTTCCCCCAATCCCCTTCGTTTTGGTTTGTGTTCACCCTGGCCCTTGCCTGGATCCTCTTCCCATCTTCCAAAAGGACAGGGGAAGGTGTCAGGCTCAGGGGTGGGAACCTGGGGGCCTAGCTGTTCCCCATGGAGGCCTGCAACCTGTGACCTGCCACACCTCACCTTGCTTTGTGTGGCATCTTGGATTCCTGAGCTACTCTGGGGTTCTGCCTAGTAGATCGGCTTCTGCCCTGCAGCAGACACCTAGCAGAACAAGGTCCTTCGACTCTCTCCCACCTATTTTCCACTCTTTGCAGTACTGGGTTGTGTCTGTCTGCTTATTTTGTAAAAAATGAAATTTGCATTTCTCTTTCACATTCTTCTTGTTTTATTTATTTGCTGCTGTTGTTGTTTGTTGGGGGATGATTATCCAGAAAAGAAATGGCAGAAGCTCCTTTGTCCTGCTAGCTTAACCCCCAGACGTCATCCCTGCATTAGCAGACAGCTGCTGGGGGCTGTGAACCAACAAAAGAAGGGATGAAACCAAGGAGGGAAAGGCATCGGCTCCAGGAAGCAGTGGATCCAATGGATGAGAGAAGTAAAGAAATTCTCCAAGCTGGAGGTGAAGGAAAGCCCAGATGATAGTTGTGCTGTTGCCCAAACAGGGAACTGAACTGGAACGTCAGAGGCCTACAGAGGGGATGCCTCCAAGAACAAGAAGAAACGGCTCCCAGTGGATTTTCTGATCTGTTCAATCTTGTGGAAAATTATCTTGAGAGGCTGCAGGTAGGTAAGGGAAAACTTAATCATCTGTGCAAAGAACACCAAGCAAATGAAAATGAGTTGATTACTGGCTTCAGGGAAAACAAAAGGAGAATGAAACCAACCAAGCAAGTCTAGTACACTATTTGGCTCAACCGTGAACAACAGTTACATAATGCACCATGAATATTAACAAAAACAGCTGTGAATGAACAGGGGAAGAGGAGAGGGGGATGAAGAGGGCCAAGGTCACACCCCTAATCAAAATCAGCAGATCAGAACCCACGTCTTTAGTGGCTGCTCCCCAGTGTTTGTCTGTGGGGGACCCACAGCAGCACCATTCACTGGGGTGCAGTTAGGAGGTATGTGAGTCTGGGAAGAAGGGAGTGGAGTGTCCAGGAACAGGAGAACCAGTGGCATAAGTGTTTATCTTTCCCAAGAGGAAGACCACTTCGAATTCTCCTGAGGTCCTGCCACTTCTAGGGTTCAAGGGTGATGAGCAACACCTTTGCCCCTAGGACTCAGCATCCCTGGGCTGTAAACTGGAAGTATCCTGCCTGCTCTCCTCCCCCTTCCCCCAGAACCTGGTAGGGACAGACAGATCCAAGCTGAGCTTTTCAGGGCCTCGCCAGCAGCTGTGACTGTAAAGACCACATCTGAAGTTCAGCTGAGAGCTGGAAATCTCAGTTAGAATCCTCAGCTCAGAAACTTCATCATATTCCTGTCCCCAAAGACCTCTGCAGAAAGCTGGAGACTTGCTGTTCCAATCAAGCATTCAAGTCTGAGCTAAGTTATTGGTTAAAACAGACAACAAGTGGGGTTCCTAGCCAGGAGAAAAGGCATGGGAGAGAAACAGCAAGCTGACACCAACTCCCCACACACCCAGGCTCAGGGCTCCTTCCCAGAAAACTTCTGAGGTGTGTAAAGTCACAGGAGAGAAGTTATGAAAGTCTGACCTGCATCTCATCCCTGCAGCAGTCAAAGCTCTTAGGTATTTAAAGGCCATTTTCTTTTTTCATTTTCTAGGAATTAGCATTGTTGATCTCATCTCTGCTTGCTTCAAGCCTTACTTTTGAACCCTTGATTGTAACGTGTCCTCTTCCAGAAGGGCCTTCTCCCCGGTCTATCTTCCAGTTTTCCAGAAAAAGGGCTTCGATGGGAGAGTCTAATACCCAAGGGCCTGCAGCCTGTGTCTTCAGAACTGAAAGTCCAAACCTTACAACCCACCCTTCTTCTGAGCCACCTACTGTCGTTCCAGAATTGTATGAGTGAGTCTTGTCTCCTTGAAGCAATTTTAAATTCCCGGAGAGCAGGGATTGTATTAGTCAGGGTAAGCTAAGCTGCTGTAACAAATAGACCCTCCATGCAAAGGTTCCATACAGTAGATGTTTATTTCTTGCTTACAAGACAGTCTTTGGTGTATGTGTATGCCCATGCGGTCATTCAGGGATCCAAGCTCCCTCTGTTTTGTGGTTCCACCTCACCCTAGTTCCTTGCCATCATCTGCATCCAGCTCGTGGAATGGAAAAGAGCATGGGGGAGTGTTCCCAGTAGGTTTTTCATGGGTTAGGCCTGGAGGGAGAACACATCACTCCTGCTCATGTTCCATCTGGTAAACCTTAATTTGAGTGGCCACAGTGAATTTCAAGTGAGCATGAGAGATGTGGTCCTCCTGTGCCCCCAAGAAATGTATGACGTGGGCAGATCAGCTCTTCTATTCCCTGAGTTCCTTTTCCTTCCCTAGAACTCAGCATAGAGAGGGACTTTCAGAGGCTGTTCCTTGAGACCTTGGTGAGGGTTGCATTGAGGTTGGCTGGCACTTTGCCAACCACATACAGATGTGCAGACAGAGGAGACTCAAGGGCCCAGGGCTCAGCTCTACCCAGAAACCCCTCATGTCTGCACCCATCAAACCTCCAAGATGAAGCAGGGCCTGCAGCACTGTGGTTGCATCAGAAAACAGATCGAAGGCTGGTCTTCACAGCCACATAAGCCTCATCCTGGCCTCTGCCCACGGAGGTTGCATCTGTGCAGAAATCCATCCCACAGCGTCAGGCAGGTGGGCATCAAGCCTCCACTGAGATTCTGCTCTATCAGGAAACTCATGCATCTGGTGTATCTGTCTCAGGGCAGCTCTGACTGTCCTGGACTAGGCAATGGAGACATTGATCATGGCCTTAAGCAGAGTGGTTTTGGTAGGAGTGGCAGAGACAAAAGCCAGACTAGAGGAGCTTAGGGAAAGAACAGAGCTAAATGAGCTGGAAATTACCTTTTGCAGTTACCTGGGAAAAATAAGACTGAAGGTGATTATGCACATCGCAAGTGACACACACAAGCTAATACGCAGCCAGGACTAGGGGCCCTCCTCTCAGAAGCCCTTGCTTCCTGCTGGTGCCATCTTATCTCCCTCGACAGCCTCCCTGTCTTTATCCTCCTCCAGAGAAGCAGCGTGCTCCAGAGTCTGGTGCAGTGATACCAGCAGAGGCTGCAGGTAGTGTGCTGTGGAAAGAGCAATGGAGCAGGAACAGATCCCTTGGAGGCACCTTATCTTCAAAATTGTTCTAAGCTCTGCACCCCACCACTCCTGCCACCACCTGGCCCAACTCACCACCATATCTTGTCCAGAAAATGAGCACAGCCTACTGACTGGTCTCTCTGATGTTGCCCTTGTCCCCCTGAGTTAGTTCTACACACAGCAGCCTTCACCATCCTTTAAAAATGTATATCTTGGGCCAGGCTTGGTGGCTCATGCCTGTAATCCCAGTGCTTTGGGAGGCTGAGGTAGAAGGATCCTTTGAGGCCAGGAGTTCAAGACCAGCCTGGACAACATGGTGAAATCCCATCTCTACAAAAAATTAAAAAATAAGCCAGGTGTGTTGTTGTGTACCTATAATCCCAGCTACTCGAGAGGCTGAGGTGAGAGGATCATTTGAACCCAGGAGTTTGAGGCTGCAGTGAGCTTTGATAGTACCACTGAACTCCAGCCTGGGTGACAGAGCAAGACCCTATCTCAAAAAAAAAAAAAAAAAAAGTAAATCTTACTGTTAAATATTCCCTTGTCAAGGCCCTCCCTTGGCTTTCTGTACCCCTTTTTCTCTATCCCTTTTCCCACTTCCATTTCCTCACAATTAATTCTACACACTAATCATCCTTTATATTTAGTCATTTGACTTGATTATCGTCTCTTGTACTGGAAGAAGGTCTCTAGGAGAGGGTACTGGTCTTGTTCACTTCCGTGTCCCAGCCATTTAGTAGACATGCTAATATTTACTGAAGACACGTGGTTTCTTTAAGCCTCAGTTTCCCTAACTGCCAAAAGGGGACAATGAATTCTGTGTGTCACACATTATGGGTCTGCAAGGATTAAATAAGAAAATAAGGAAGGACAGATACTGTGGTCTGCGACATGAGCCAGGTAAGGCAGGGTGGTTTTCAACACCACTGCCTGCAGATGCTAATTTTGCAGGATATTTTTACATCATCACAGTCCATGTCCGAGATCGAATCGTGGCATCGTCACTACAAACAACAGCTGTAGTGCTCCTCCCAGCTGAAAAC
Source organism: Pongo abelii (assembly GCF_028885655.2). Lineage (NCBI taxonomy): Eukaryota > Metazoa > Chordata > Mammalia > Primates > Hominidae > Pongo > Pongo abelii. Next base: position 36,656,908 of record NC_072005.2, on the reverse strand, counting down.
CCTGGGAGTCTATTGAAAATCAATTAGCAATGCCTCATTCTCTATGAGAAAGTCTCGGGGAGATTTGTAATTTTATTTTTTCTAAGTGCACAGAATAACAAATCAAAAGAAGCAATAGTCTACCTTATGTTTGGACTACTTTGACCCTCTTCAACCTCTGCCAAATTTGATCTCATTTTTGTTTAACTTTATACATCAGAGTTTAACTTGAGAGCTGGTGGAGAAGACAGTGATGTATAGGGTACATCAGGTGCAGCTGAAATTACCCTGTCCCTAGGGGCTGGAGGTTGAAGGGAGGGTCCCACTCCTGTTTCAGGTTAGAAGAGGAATGGTACAGTTTGCCCCTGGAACCCAGACTCTCTCCACGCTGCAGCCTCTCATTGATTGATTTGGCCAGGTTCGAGGAGCTTACAAAATTGTGTCCATGCAGGGCTCATGCTTCCAGACCAGCCACGGGCTCAAAGCATCAGCCACTGTGGACAATGTCATTTTTGGAACCAGATAAGGAGTTCTATTAGCATTGATTTTTCCTCTCTTTTAAGTGGATATGTTCCCTGGAAAAGTGTGTTCAGTTGGCAGTGTGTAATCTGCCAGAGAGAAGGCTGACTTTGCCATTCTGACTGTGCAGAGCCTGCCTGGCATCCCACAGAGCACTCACTGAGAGTTGCTGCATGAACACAGGAACAAATGAATGAATGAATGAATGAATGGATAGCCTTTTGCTTCCTCATCACTTTTTTGTTTGTTTGTTTTTGAGACAGAGTTTCACTCTTGTTCCCCAGGCTGCAGTGCAGTGGCACGATCTCGGCTCATTGCAACCTCCGCCTTCCAGGTTCAAGTGAATCTCCTGCCTCAGCCTCCCAAGTAGCTGGGATTACAGGTGTGTGCCACCATGCCCGGCTAATTTTGTATTTTCGGTAGAGACAGGTTTTAGTATGTTGGTGAGGCTCATCTCGAACTCCTGACCTCAGGTGATCCCCCGCCCACCTCAGCTTCCCAAAGTGCTGGGATTACAGGCATGAGCCACCGCACCAGGCCTGTTTCCTCATTACTTTTATATTCCAGCTGGCCGCAATACTTTTTAGAGATGACAAACACAAATTGCTCAACTGGGCCCCAGACACGGGAACCGGTGAGCTACTGTCTGTCCTAGAAACTCTGTTAATGTAGCTTAGGGACCCTGGATACCAGAAGGAAACTGAGATCCTCTTATCTCACACTCATCTTTCACATGAATGTTCCCCAAGACAGCCTGGCCAGGGGCCGGGCCACCTTTATTAAATGCCTTCAGGGCAGGCCACTCATGCCATGACCCAGTGTTAGCATTTTTAAAAGTGCATTTCCCTTGTAGGACTTAACCACATTTAGAAACTATATATATTTGGGCAATGATTTGATTAAAGTCTGTCTCCCCGACTAGACCCTAAAAACACTGACAAGTTCTGTAATTAAATTTTACAAGAAAGTTCTGTTTGTCCACCTGTATCCCTAGGGTCAGGCCCAGGGCTTACCATGAAGGAAGTGTGCAATATCTCTGAATGAACCAGTGCCAGGCACACTGGGATAGAGGGATGCTGTGATTGGCTAAGGTCAAGGTCAAGGCAGGATTGAGGACCACCGGTAAAAATGTCCAGGTACAGAAGTCATGTCACACCTGGCCACCTGGTCCACCCTCAGTCCAGAACGCCAGTAAGGGGGTTCGGGGAGGCATTAAAAGGTGGCTGGATTTCAGGGCTAGGTGAAGATGCCAACAGTGGCAAATATCTCTGGTGGGTTCCTTGCCCTAGGCCTGCACAGTCCACAGTGGCTATCAGCCACCCACGTGGCCACTGAACACTGGGAATGAGGCTGGTTTGAATGGAGCTGTGTTGTAAGCATAAAATCTATACATCAGATTTCAAAGGTTTACATGGGGAAAAAATGTAGACTATCTCATTGATAAATTTTATGTTGATTACATATAATCATATGTTGAAATAATATTTTAGATATAATTGGTTAAGTAAAATGTATTTTTATGTTTGTTTTAATTAATTAATGGTTTTTTTTTTTGAGACAGGGTCTTACTTTGTCACCCAGGTTGGGGTATGGTGGTGCAATCTTGGCTCACTGCAGCCTTAACCCCCCAGGCTCAAGCGATCCTCTCACCTCAGCCTCCCTAGTAGCTGGGACTACAGCCAAACACCACCTGTTTGGCTAATTTTTGTGTTTGTCTGTAGAGATGAGGTTTTGCCATGTTGCTCAGCCTGGTCTCAAACTCCTGGGCTCATGTGATCCGCCCACCTCGGCCTCCCAAAGTGCTGGGATTACAGGCATGACACCATGCCCGGCTCCAGTAAAAGGTATTATTAAAATTAATTTCAACTGCGTCTGCTTTTTGAAATGTGGTTATAACATTGAGAATTACGTGGCTCACATTATATTCAAGCGCTGTTCTGGAGGAAGGTCTTTGGAGCAGTTCTTAATTGCAGAAGAGCTTTACATAAACACTCACCACTGAACAACAATAGTTATCAACCAAGTTGTGTCTGTTCTGTGGCTGGCCCTGGGCTAGATACTTCAACCTCTAGTAGCTTTATTTTAGAGACATCATTCTGGATAAATAATCTGAAACATGGAAAAATTCTTTATACACAAAGTTTTTAATTATAGCATTCTTTAATATTAATGAAACAGGATATAACCTAAACATTTAAACGGTAGAAGGCTGAGCGTGGTGGCTCATGCCTGTAAACCCAGCACTGTGGGAGGCCGAAGCGGGCAGATCACCTGAGGTCAGGAGTTCAAGACCAGCCTGGCCAACATGGTGAAATCCCGTCTCTACTAAAAAATGCAAAAATTAGTCCAGCATGGTGGTGCATACCTGTAGTCACAGCTATTGAAGGAGGCTGAGGTGGGAGGACAGCTTGAACTCAGGAGGTGGAGGTTGCAGTGAGCTGAGATCACGCCACTGCATTCCAGCCTTGGTGACAAAGCAAGACTCCATCTCAAAAATAAATAAATAAATAAATACAGTAGAAGAATTATAATATGAACTATGCTAGCATTCATACAACAGAATATTACGCAGCCATCAAAAACTATGTTTGCCAATGATTTATCATAACATGGCAAAATACTACAACAATGCTCAATCAAAATCTCAAAATTCAAAATCGCATCCGACTCTTACCACATCCACAGAGGCAAGGCTCCGAGGAAAGCCACTGGAAGGAGTTCCACCAAGCCGTTCACAGTTGTCTTTGGAGAACAGGATGATAAATGACTTCTCTTTTCTTCTTTCTATTTTTTCAATTAGATTTTGTTTAATAATCATTTGATAACAGAGAATTATACATATTTTATCTCAAGGAAAAAGGCCCAGCCCCAGGAGTTTGCCTTCACGTTGTCAATGGCAACAGGAGGCGAGGCATGTCAAGGTGGGCGCGCTCCTCCCAGGCACATGCGGCAAACCCCAAAGCTTCTGCAGGAGCGTCGCCCATGGCCTGCATCTGCTCATGGAGTCCTTTGCCAAGGGAACACCCCCTCTCTCTGCCTGACTCCTCCACAGACTCTAAGATCTTTGAGGGCAGTGCTATGGTCTCCTCTCTTCCCATTTCCAGCCCAGAGCCGGCACAGGCTGGGTGCTTTGCAAGACGCACTGCGCCTGTGCTAGTTTTCTGCCACTTGCCTTAGAGTTCTCCATGGGCTGTGTCCTGGGAGGCAGACCTGGGTGGCAGTTTCACTCACCCCTGCAGGGGTTTATCCAATGCGGAGCCCTGGCAGGAGAGTGGAGGAAGAGAAGAGAGGGTAGTCCAAGTATGCCATTCCCTGGTCACCTCCCTGTGGGTCTTCTTGGGCCCTGACTTTCTCCTGAAGGTGAAAGCTCCTCTAAAAGTGGCTCTTACCACACTCTCCTCCTGGCTTCCAGTAACCCATCCCCTTCAGGCGTGAGGAAGTAACGGTTCTGTTCATTTTCTCTTGTGCTCTCCTTCACCGTTCCCTCCGCCTTTCCAAATAGCCTCTTTGGAGAATCCTCCATGAATAATCCTAATCTGAGTGTGTCCTCTCTTTCCCACCAAGCCCCTGATGCACACAGAACTTATCTGAAAACGCAGTGCCTGTCCCCCCTGCAGTGTGTGGAGAAGAGAGGCACAGCGCCCGTTCTAGGAAGGGTGGCATCTCTGAGCCTCGTGACGTCTCCTAGTGCGCCCAGCACCAGGTGTGGGACAGCCAAGTTCCAGGGCAGGCAGACCTGAGTCCAAATACAAGATCTAACCCTTCTAACAGCTGTGATACCCTTCATTCATTCCTTCGTCTCTCAAGCCTCGTCTTCTTCATCTGCAAAATGGAGCAAAACAACTACGTTTTGTGAGTATTGTGAGGATTAAATGAGGTATGATACCTAAATTTCTTAGGGTGTTTGTGAGTATTGTGAGGATTAAATGAGGTATGATACCTAAATTTCTTAGCGTGTGGCCTGGCTTGGAGTAAACCCCCCAGCAAACATCAGCTGGCACAATTATTGCTTTGACCCTCTGTGGCTGCCTCATGAATGTAAATGTCCCAAGCCGACCTCCACTCCTGAAGACATGCCGCAGCAGGATCTAAATCCTCCCTCTCCCTATCCTGGGCTGCAGAGATTACAGGGAAGGCCCTCCCCAGGACCACAGACTGCCCTACATCCATTCTGTGTAAGCTCTGCTGTGAGACACACGGTTATTTACAGAGCAAGACAAGGAAATGACAAAGAGTAGGAGATGAGGTGCATTTTGGGAAAATCCCTTGTTTATTTAAATATTGCACTTGTGAAAGACACCAGAAAGAGAAATATGGGCATTTGTGGCAATGATCATAAAGGGAAAAAACGGAAATACATGATCAAAAACACAGGAAAGGATTACATCTGAAATAAAATTTGGTACCCTTAAAATATCTGTAATTCAACCTCAGAATGAGTGTATCTTTTAAAAGCTCTTTGAAAACACTTCCCCACTCTCTTTGTCTCTTTTCTTTATAAGGCATCTTCTCTTTAACTCCCTTTGGGAAACTTCTTATAAATGAGGATTTGCATCTCCAGGGATTACTCTGGTTAGGAAAGTGTTTTATTAAAAAATATATGTTTGCCACAGAATGCTGAGCGATATAATTAGCTGGTCCCTTCTGTTTTGTTTTAAAAGGCTGTATGGCCAAGTTCTAATTAAACATATTCTCAGGACGTTTGAAATGTGAAGGTGCCTCAGAAATGGGCACTGAAATGAAAGAAGCAAAGGCTCCGGGAGTATATACAGGAAGGAAGATCTCTGGCCACAGTGCACCCGGCAGTACGGATTCATTTCTGTCTCTGTGTGCACAGCTACTGTGGCTAGAGAAGCCGGTCCCATCCCACCTTGGTGGGACACTGCCTGGTGTTCTGGAAGGCTATGTGCTAAATGAGCTGATCTTGTTCCACCCAGGGCAGTCCAGGAAGGCTGAAGGAGTAAGTCCTGGGCTGGGATTCTGGGGACCTGGGGATGTAATAGGTTATCATCTCTAGAGTGACAATTGCTAAGGTCCCTGCCAGTGCTGACATTCTGATTGGACACATGGCTGTTTCCACTGGCTTTGTTCTTGTCACAAAGCACAAGAATGCTCCAAGTGATCACGCTGCATTTTACTTTGTGACCTCAGGGATAAAATAAAAGGCTGGAGAATCTCACTGCTGTTTCTACTGAATAATGACTGGCTCAACCACGAGAGGCAGTGCTGTGCTCTCATTTGCAAAAAGAGAAGGACACTTCCCTGTCTCCCTTTTGGAGAAGCAAGTAATCTGGAAATGGAAGTATTCTGTCCCCATTCAGAAGGATGGGCTAGGAGCCCACAGGAGTTTAGAGTTTAGAAATGCCCCCTCTGAATCTTCCTGCCTGGGCACGCTGTGAGACACCCTTACTCTTTACAAAGCACTTTCATATTCAGTAATGCCTCTTACAGAGCAAGCGGAGCTCTCATTTCATTGCTAGTGGGGATACAAAATGCTACACTCACTTTGGAAAACAGTTTAACACTTTCTTGTAGCATTATACATGCTCTTACCATTGACCTAGCAATCATTCTCCTAGGTATTGAAACTTAAGAGAAATGAAAACTTATGTTCACCCAAAACCTAGAGGTGCATGTACATAGTGGCTTTATTTGTAATCACCCCAAACTGGAAACAACCCAGTTGTCCTCTAACTGATGAATGGAAACAGACGTGGGTACATCCATGCAAAGGAATACTTCTCAGCACTGCTAAGACACACACTTACTGATACATCCGACAACATAGATAAATCTCAAATGCATTACACTAGATGAAAGAAGCCAGACTTGAAAGGTGACATACTCTATAATTCCACATACGCTACACCCTGGAAAAGGGAAAGCTTTAAGGTGAAGAACAGATCAGAGGTTCAGTGGTTTCTAATGCGGGAGAGCTGGGGTTATGGACAGGTGGATAGTTTGACTACAAAAAGGCAGCACAAGGCAGTTTTGGGGGAGTAAGAAAACTATTCTAGGCCAGGCATGGTGGCTCATGCCTATAATCACAGCACTTTGGGAGGCCAAAGAGGGTGGATCACCTGATGTCAGGAGTTCGAGACCAGCTGGTCAACATGGTGAAACCCTGCCGCTACTAAAAAAAAAAAAAAAAAAAAAGCCAGGTGTGGTGGTGGGCACCTGTAGTCCCAGCCACTCGGGAGGCTGAGGCAGGAGAATCACTTGAACCTGGGAGGTGGAGGTTGCAGTGAGCCAAGATTGTGCTATTGCATTCCAGCTCCAGTGACAAGAGCCAAACTCTGTCTTAAAAAAAAAAAAAAAAGAAAACGATTCTAAATCTTTTAAAAAATTTTTTTGAGATGGGGTTTTCCTCTGTCACCCAGGCTGGAGTACAGTGGTGCAATCACAGCACACTGCAGCCTCAACCTCCCAGGTTCAAGTGATCCTCCTGCCTCAGCCTTCCAAGTAGCTGGGGCTACAGGCACATGCCACCATGCCCAGCTAATTTTTAACAAGTTTTTTTGTAAAGATGGGGTCTCACTATGTTGCGCAAGCTGATCTTGAACTCCTGGGCTCAAGCGATCCTCCTGCCTCAGCCTCCCAACGTTCTAGGATTACAGGTGTAAGCCACCACCACACCTAGCCACTGTTCCAAATCTTGTTGGCAGTGGTAGTTATGTGATTTTGTGCATTTGGCAAAACTCAGAAAACTGCATACCAAAAAAATGCATTTTATTATATGCAAATTAAAAAATGAATTTTAAAAATCCCTATAGGCTTGGCAGTAAGCATGGTGGTTGTTTGAGGTTGCCTGCTCCCCATACAGTACTCATTTTATCCTACTAGGAGTGCTCAGGAAGGCATCAGGGCATTGCATTCACTGGAGATGCCTCCTGCTTCATGGACGTGGCCCCTGGAAACTGAAGGGAATGACTTAGATTACATGGGTCAATGAAAAGTTTTCTATTATTCTCTTCCCTGTTGAATGTGGACAAGGAAGCAATTAGTTCCACTCGCCATTTGTGGTCCTCTTGAAAACATAAGATAAAACACCTTGAGGATGAGATTATGCCGAAAATGAAGCGAAGAGTAAGAAGGCAGAGAAAACTGGCTTCCTGTTAATATAATGGAGCCATAATCTACCTCTTGCCAATTTCCTTAAGCCAGTGTGAGCAGGGGGTCATATTTCTCACAGATAAAAGCATCCTAGGAAATAGAGTGAGAGATCTCACTGAAACATTTGTGATCTGATCCACTGTCCCAAACCAATCTGAAACAAACCTGGGCAACAGAGAACTTGGGTGAAATAACGTGAAACATATATGCAACAGATAATGGCAGGACTTGAACAGGCATCTCACAAATAAGGCATTCCCGATCACCACGCAGATATAAAAAGGTGCTCAAACTCATTAGTAATCATGGAAATGCAAATTAAACACAGTGAGACAGCAACCACAGCCGCTAGATTAGGAAACATTACAAATACGAAAAAACATTGCTAACAATATCATAGGCTGGCAAGGATGTAGAACAATGGGAACTTTAAAAACTGCTTGTGGGAGTGAAAATTGACACAATCATCTTGGAAAACAGTTAGAGCTGCAGATATGCAAACTCTGACCAAGCAATCCCACCCCTAACTATATATAAATAGGAGATATTACCCATGTGAGTTATGGCATAGGAACAAGCATGTTCACAGCGGCATTCTTCATGATATCCAAACAATTGGGTGGACAAAATCCTAATGTTTTCATGAAACTAATGTTTTCATAGTCTAGAACTTTGATCGTGAACCAGCAACACAAATCCACATGGTTAAGTCTGAAAAACAATGCTGAGTAAGAGAAACAAGACACAAAATAATTCATATAACATGATTTCATTTATGAACATGACCAGGTATACACACCTAAATATTAAAACTACAAAGTAAGGCAAGGAAGTGATCATTACAAAAATTAAAAATAGAGGTGGCCTCCAGGAGAGGGGACTGGAATTGGGAGTCGTCGGGGGAGGTTTCAGGTGACTGAGTGTTGTGTATGCAGGCATTATTTAAACTGTACCCATATGATTCACACATTCTTTTACCTTTTGATGTATCTCACACACAGAAATGTAGGAAGACAAAAATCAGATCGCAGGGAAATTCAGAAAACCAGTCTGAAGCCAGGAATGTGCAATGAATGACCCTAAATCATGCATTCTAGAGGATCTGGCCCCAAAGAGAGACTGTCTGGATGGCTCCACAGAGTGGTCACAAGCTTTGCTTCGCTTCATTATCATTTAGTCTAGCCAAAGGCCTTTTAAAGGCTTTTGCTTTTAAGTAAAACTTCTCTCCTTTTAAAAGTGCCAATTTTTGGCATCCTGTAATCCCAGAACTTAGAGAAGCTGAGGCAGGTGGATCACTTGAGGTTAGGAGTTCCAGACCATCCTGGCCAACCTGGTGAAACCCCGTCTCTACTAAAAATACAAAAATTAGCTGGGTGTGGTGGTGCGTGCCTGCAATCCCAGCTATTCGGGAAGCTGAGGCAGAAGAATCGCTTGAACCCAGAAGGCGGAGGTGAGTTCAGTGAGCCGACATCGTGCCACTGCACTTCAGCCTGGGCAGCAGAGCGAGTCTCTGTCTAAAAAAAAAAAAAAGTACCAATTTTCTCTTTTAAGTTTAATAAGAGTGTTAATCTTATAGAGTTCTCTTTACACAATTTAGATCAGATTTGTTCTCTCCATGAGTCTATAGAGACTTAAGGTGAGCTACTCTATCCAACTGTTCCTTATTTGCCTGGAGAGCCTTTATCTTAAAAACTCAGTCATCAGAGCAAGAAACATAGGAGACCACAACCCAATGCCTCTTGAATAGGTAAAAGTATTAACACATCTTCCGGAGTCCAGGCATAAACTTCATGCAGTTTCCTTGTAGAAAATACCTTCCTGCTCTTATTTGAGCCTATTAACTCTACTCTTATTTTAAATATAAATCTAACATGCTCAGCCATCTGTTTCCAAGAATACATCAGCTAAGAAAGGTAAAAGTGAAGAAGAAGGACTGCTCTAGCCAGTGACAGTTAAAAAGCTCACACTGTGAAAGAAGAGAGAGGAAAAAAACCTCTTAATTCTCCTAAGCTTCTGGAGGCATTTATTGTAGAGACTGCAATGAAATGTTGAATTAGAAATTGACCAAACCCCTTCTGTAAGAAATCAGGAATAAGTACAGTGCACAATAAATAATTGCCATCAAATATTTAGCAAAACGTATTCAAAAGAGTAAGTTTAATATCTATTTTCCTGCAAAGGATAAGTCATTTTGTGAGAAGGCTAAAAATGTCCATTTAATCCAAGTCCCAATGAGTATATGTGCATGCATAGATACAAATATGTAAATACATATGCTCAAGTACATGTACATGTACACAGACATATATGGGAAAATATTCATTTATTGTGTGTGTGGCCGGGGTGTTGGATCCCATTAAATAATTCTGGATTTGGTTGGAATTCACCCCGATAGCTGAACAATTCCGGAACAACTGCATCCTCAGCACAAAATGACCTTTTCATCAAGTACAAAACATTAAAGGTTAAAGGATGTTTGAAAGGAAGTTAATACTTTTAAAACATTGGGAGAATGGCCATCTTTTCAGAGATCCGACTAAAAATGTGAAGGAAGCATTGGACGGCCTTTCTGGCAGTTATCTGTGGGCGGGTGTCACATGTTTGCACTGCCTGCTCCTGCTGAAACCATGAATAAACCTACCTCCTTAGGAAATGAGATGAGATGGGCCTGTGCTCCGCACAGCACAGGAGCTCATGAGAGGACTCCTTAGCAGGCTGGTTCCTAATTGCAATTTTGAAGTCACATTTCTTCCTCTCAAGAGTGGCGATGGCAAAGAGAGCAAATCAATGAGACTGTCAGATTTTCCCGCCTTCTATTTTCCATCTGACCTGGATGGTGCAGATTCCAGCAGCTACTAACAGGGAAAATAGAAATATCAGTCACCAGACCCCTTCCTCTAATGAGCTCACAGAAAGGCCTGGAAGAACCTGACTTATCAGCCCTGCAAATGCCCAATCTTCCCAGAAAGTCAGGTGGACTGCACGCTGCCTTCAGCCATTCTCTCCTGTCTTTCTTTTTCACCACATTCCAAGCACCTGCTTGTAATCTCAGGTGCATCCAGGCTCAGCCCAAATATAAGCCTTTATTTTCAGGGTGGTCTGGCCCTGTGGCCACCCTGCACACCAACTTAATGGGGTACCATTTATTGGACAACTACCATTCTTCACCAAGCTCTCTGCCAAGGCACGGACACACATAATCCCAGATGAGCCTCACAAGTGCCGTGGGAAGTAGACTCTACTGTGACTTGCCCACGGGCACATGGCTAATGACACAATGCCTCTTTCAAACTCTGGTCTTACTCTGAAAGCTTCCAGAATGTAGTCCCAAAAACCCATGGGTTCAAGGGGCATCTCTATTTCTCTACTTTTTTTTTTTTTGAGACAGGGTCTCACTCTGTTGCCCAGACTGGAGTGCAGTGGTGCGATCTCGGTTCACTACAGCCTCAACCTTTCAGGCTCAAGCGATCCTCCTGCCTCAGCCTCCCAAGTAGCTGAGATTACAGGTGCATGCCACCATGCCCAGCTAATTTTTGTATTTTTTGTGGTTTTGTCATGTCGCCCAGGCTGGTCTCAAACTCCTGGACTCAAGTGATCTGCCTGCCTCAGCCTCCCAAAGTGCTGGGATTACAGGCATGAGCCACCACAGGGCCCAGCCAAGGCATCTCCAATTTTGATGGAAGGTTTCCACACTGAATTCCTACTTGGTGTTTAAGATGGAGAAAGCTGTCCTGTTTTAGAGATGGAGACAAGGTTCAAAGAGAGTGAGTGACCTGCTCAGGCTCACTGGGTTACTTATGGGCCGGAGGCTCATCACCACAGTTGGAGCTTGCATTCCCCTGCAAGGTACCGCTTGCTGCACATATATCCATCTGCGGGGCATACCCACTGTGGGTGTGATCCTTACGGTTACTCACTGATACCTATCGCCTCAGAGAAACTGACTAGCTTCACTCTCTTGGTCTTTCACCTGTCATTTACTTCCTCATTCATTGTGCACAGTTCAGCTGAGACACGACTGGATGCAGGGCTGGATGACAGCCAGCCTTCTACTTCTTTCCTGCTTTCACTGCCTACTTTCTTGTCCCTATATGGGCTCTAGATACAGCATCCTCAAGGTGGAGAAACAGAGAGAGAGAGAGAGAAAGAGAGAGGCTTGCATTTCTGCACATTCTAGACAGGAGTGACTCTTTAATGAATTTCACTGTTGGAGGAAGACTCTGGTCCATTTTCAAGTCTCAGTTGAGGCCTGAGGATGGGGAGGAGGAAGGAGGGCTCCCGGGCTTCCAAGACAGGTTTCCCTGCCCTGTCGTATAAGTTGACTCAGCCATCTAGGAAGGGTCCTACTCCTTCCTTAGGTCTCCTCCTGATGGGAACCCCACCCCAGGTCCTAAAACCAGCCAGGATGGAAGATTCTCTTAGTAAGTAGAGAGGCCCCTTTTGTACCTCTGTCACCAGCTGTTTACCCCATGCATTCCCATCAAGCCTGGGGCCAGACCCTCTTCTCTTCAGCCAACACACTCCTCAAAACTCCAAACGATACAAAAGCCTTCTTAGGAATTAACATCCTTCGGGCAACATACTTTGAAACTATTGATAATATATATAAGGTGATTGAGAGTAAAAATTCACTGTCTCCCACATGTGTGTTCAGCACCTACTCTTTCTGCTGTGCGTATTTACACACAGTTAGTGAGCCAGCCTGGCCAGGCTCTGAGTGGTCCTATCCCCAGGCTCTCCTTGGTGAATGGGCAGGGGAGACTGGCTGCAGATGAATGACTTGCTTTGACTATGTCTGGGGAAGAGGTACTGAGAGGGCTGCTGACTGGAGTGCAGACCACCTCCTGCAGACCCTTTTGGCTGGTAACAGAGATGGGGATCGAGCATTCCCAGAGACAGCTAGGAACCAACTCCAAGCCCTGATGAGATGGAGAAAGAACAAGGTGTTCAGCAGCCCACAGCAGAGTAAAGAAAGGCAACTGCACTTCTAAAAATTCTGCTTTAAAGGCAAGTCCGTGTGGTGCTCCAGTAGCTCTAACAGGCACAGCCTAGGGATCTGGCATGGGATGGAATATGGGGTGGGGGAAGGGAAGAGATGATCAGCGGACAAGAGACATCCACTGTTCTTTGGCTCCCATGCAAAAGTCCCCTTTAAGTCAGGACCTCCAGGAAGAGCTGGGCCTGGTTCTGGTGGGATCAGAAGTGGTCTCATCACCGAGCCAATCTCCCCCATGTGAATCTGCCCTATCTTCCTGGCTGAGCACCTACCTAACCATGGCCAGCACCTTATGCCTTATGTATATCCCTTTTTGCCCCCTCACTGGAGCTGCCTGGAGGCCTGGGTGCTTCTTCCAGAAAGCATTTTCCCAGGTGAGAAGTTCTGCCATCTGAAGCCAGCCTCCAGGCACTACCTGCCCCTGCCTGGGCTCCCACAGCTTAGCCAAGGTTTGGGGCTCCAGGCAGGGTGCCCTCCAAAGTGCCCTGGCCTGTGAGGGTGCAGAGTCGTTGGCTCAGGGCAAGATGGAAAGTTTGACATATCTGCTCCATCATTTCATTATCAGAGGGCCTTTGGGAAAGCTGGCCATGTGGTCTGCGGTGGGCAAGAATCTTGTCTTAAAGCTAAGTCACCAAGAGCAAATACACGATTTTAACTTAAGTACTGGGTTTGTTAGGGGAACCTAGAGAAGGTGGTTGGGTGAAGGAGGCTGGAGTCTTTCTGAAACCCCTCCTTGGGGTCACCATCCACTTCTGCAATCCATCAACACTTTTAAGGGCAAGAGGCATGTGGAGACCCTGCTGTATGCCTAGTCCACAAGGCCAGCCGGAAAGCCTCCTGGGGCCGCGAAGCACCACCCGGACCCCACCATCACCCCTCCCAAACCCCCTTCCATCCCAAACCCCCAACCCCCCATCTCGTCTTTTGGGCCAGAGCGGCCGCCCGCGCTGTCCCGCCTCCAGAGGGCGCTGACGGACAGGTGGTAGCGCCCGCTCCCGCCGCCACGGCAAGGGGCAGCCCCAGGGACTCCACCCCTACTACCGCCACCCGGCCTAATTTCAATATTTCATTGGCTGCCGCCAGTCTGGTCAATTTATCATGCAAATGTGGGTGCCCTCCGCGCCAGAGAGGAGCCATCGCCCGCGCAGGAGAGCGGCGCCCGATTGGTGGCTGAGACAGCGGCATTTGTAATATTTTTCTTTGGGCATTAGAGTCATTTACCAATGCCATCCCCGCAACTCCAGGCACTGAATCACAAGCCACTTAAAGGGTTTTATTGGCAGCTTCGAAACTTCTTAACATGTTCTTTTATTTCAAACCAAGTGTCAACCTATTTCTGACCTCCCTCCCTTCCCCCCACCTAAAAAAGCTGGAAAAAAACTCCAAACTACTTTGTTCCCTCACTATTTGCACGCAGTAACAGCCTCCGTCTTGCCACAGGGAGAAGGACTGGACCTGTTTGGGGCTAGCACTTGGTAGACCTTAAATAAATAACCTTTGAGAAGTCTTATAAAGGTGGAGGAGGGACTGTTGGAAGAGAGGGACACAAAAAGAAAACAGAAAAAGAAACGCAGAAAGAGATGGGGAAAAGAGAAGAGGCAGCAGAAAAGGGAGAAGGCAGAATTTAGGATTGCTCTGCAAAGGAGGAAAATCTTGGTGTTTTCAAAGCCCTGGAGATCAGAGACTACCTGCATGCCATATTATCTAACCCTTCGGGCTACCACGTCCCCAGTCACCCTGGCCCTCCCATTGCCCAACTACAGGTGATATCCATCAAATTTCAAGAAACAAAAACGTGAAAGAATGAGGCCCCCAGAGTGTTGTCCCTCTCTTTTGTACCTGCCCTGCTGAAACTTAGGCTCTGTCTTCCCCGTTTGTAAATTGTAAATTCAGGCACAAACACAAAACTCTAACGTTGAAGACACAGGAGAAAAGCAATGTAGGAAAGAAGAACTGGGAAACGAGATTCTTCCTGGTCTTGCAAATTCCTTGACCAGTTAATGAGGTCACCAGCCTCAGAAAGCTGGGCTGTCTGGTCAGCTAAGACCTGGTGGTTTGATTTCTGGGACCTCCTCCTCCTTCAGGATTCCAGCATTCAAAGAGCCAGGGTTCAGAGCTGCATCGGGTTGCCCACGTAATGATTCAGATACCTGCAGTGCGAGGCAGCTGGCGCAACCACACGGGAAGAGTTGGGCACCCCTGAGCTACAACTAGCAAATAGCTGCTCGCTCCCGGCCAGGGGTGAGCCCCTAGGTGGCTGCAGCTATCTCTAGTGTAGGGTTCCCCCCCTCCTTATTTTTAGCTCTGCTTAAATGGTTTCCAAAAATCCATTTCACCCAAAGTGGGGTGGGGGTGGGGGTAAACCACGCCACGCTGCAGCGAGGAATTCGTGAAATTCCCAGCGCAACCAAGTCGACGCGTGGGATTTGATAAAAGGGCATTTCGCCTGGAGTTAAGCGCTCCAAACTGAGTTTAATGTGCATCTGTCCTCCTTAGACTGAAATACAAAGACGGTTTATTTTCTTTATTTAATCTTTGCTCTCCTAAAAAAAAAGTTTTGGAAAGTTCCGTAGATGATTGAACGAAAGAGAATGAAGGAAGAAAGAGGTATCTGAAGATACGAGACTCAGAGCACTGGAAATCTTGGGGAGAGGGGAGGGAGTAGAAAATCGCCATCTCCTGTCTTGGGAAACCCGAGAAAGTGGCCGCTCTGACTCACACAACCAGAAGGTGGGTTTCTAGGCAGACCTGGTTTCCCTCTCCCCACACGCCTGTGATAACTGTACTCCTTCCTTCCTTCCCTCCCTCTTTTAGGTGTATTGTTAAGTGGGTCTTTTTTTTAAAGGTGTTTATAACTGCCTGGAAATCCTAAATCGGAAAAAATGAGGCATTGGAGAGGGAAGCCTGCAGGCTGTGGCTTCCTAGACCAGGTCGGCTTCCACCCCAAGTTCTCCCGAATCTAGTTGTGCCCAGGAGTTAAGGGCGGGCCAGACAGGGGCACCAGCTTCCACCCTGCTCTGCCCTGGCCCCGGCCCCGCACACTCAGGCATCAAAGCTGCCCCGGGAAGAAGATCGAAGGCCCCTTTGCCTTTCAGTCAGGCGGTCCTCGTGGAAAACGGCAGCGGCATGCAGTGGACACAGTCTGCAAAGTTGAGCCACATCTCTGTGCCCCAAGCCACAAGAAATTTACAAAGTAGCAAGCTATGCCTGGTTGGAGGAGGTCTGGGAGTGCATACTCTGGTGTGACAATGCGTGTGTGTGTGCCTGTTTTGGGAGTCGGGGAGGCACTTCACCTCCCCCAAACCAATTCTTGACCTTGGGCCAAGAGAAGCCCCCTACTTCTCTCCAAAGATTGTATTCCCACCCCCAGCTCCCATCCAGGCACACCTGACTCAGCTCTCCTGAGGCCCCACAGAACTGGTATTAATATACTCTTCTGATTTTCGAAGGTTTATTTCACGTCAAAACTGTAAAAGTTCTTGGGAGAATTTACAGACAAAACATCTGGTTCGTTAAAACAAAGCTACCGGTAAAAGAGAAACAAACTTCGCCGCTGTGTAAATGCACTTTTAGCAAACAATTTACCACCTGGCGAGGGCCAGGGTCCCTATCCTTCCTGTTTGGGCAGGGGCTGAGATTCTGGGGCCCAATTCCTGGTTGAGGTGCGCAGGTGGCAAGCTTCCCTGAACCCAAGGCACCTCCTCGACACTGCCTAGCCCAGAATGTGGTGTGGGGAGGCGTGAGGAAGGCGAAAAACCCATATGCCAGCATTCCAGGTGAGTGCAGGCAGGAGGGCACCCACCTGGTGCCTCTCTACCCTGGTGCTGCCCAGCCCTGGGCTCCCTAAAAGTCTACACCCTGGGCAAATGCCCTCACACTTTGAAAGGGGGTACAGCCTCCCAGAGGGTACTACTCAGTGTGCGCAGTCCCTCCAGGTGGCCCAAGCCTCCCTCCGAGAACCACTCTCCAAGATCAAGGCTTAGGACCTAGGTGCCTGGGACCGGAGCCCGCTCTAGCTCCTCATCTTGTAATGGTAGCTTTGAGGACACCTTCTTTCCCTTAAGTCTTTTCCCTCAGTGGCCACCCCAGATAAGGACAAGACTTGGCCTTGTTTGGGTCGAGCTGTCACCTACTGCCCTCAATCACCACCTCAAACACAACCTCGGCTGCCTCCCGGCGGTGGCCTGGCTACTCCTTTCTGGCACAGACTTTGTGACTTTGTGTGGTGTGTTGCGAGCCAAGTGCCCGTCCCCACAGCACACACCTGTTCCTAGCCACGCCTGCATGTGACTTTTTTCTTTCTCTCTCTCTTTTAAAAACTTACCCGGGCGGGGCTCCCGGTAGCTAAGGTCATGAATGATCCTGAGGTGGGGCACAGGTAGCCCTGGGGACAGGTGTCCCGATTTCCTTGCGTTCAAAAAGTCGGAAGCAGATTTCTAACCCCTGACCTGTAGCAGCTTCATTTGGGAGCTTTTCCACTGATTTTCTACTGATTACATAGCACCGCTATGGAGGAGGAGCGGGATTCCACTGGGCCTGAGGTGCAATCGTGGGGGTCAGCACTGCCTTCATGGCCCTGGGGGATGTTTGGGGATCACAAGGTTACCACCCAGCTGTTGGGTGAGCCACCTGGCTGCCATGCGAATGCCAGTTTCTCCTATGGACATTTGCACCTCGGTGTTTCGGTGAGTCGTCCCACCGCCTTTGCTCATTTTTCCTCCTTCTATTTTTAGGGTTTTTTTTTTTTAATGTTCCCGGAAACGCGGCACCTGCCAAAGGTGGGGACATCTCACTGGCCTAGGTGGCTTACTTTTCAGAGTGACTCAGGCGGGTAGAAGTTACCAGGGGCTTGCAGGGCCAGAGCCTGTTGTTTTTCAAAGATAATCTGCAACTCTGAAGAGTGGGGTGAAAAGATTTCTACACAGTGTACATTCCATAGAATTCTAGCTTCTCCGCGGGAGCAGACTTTTCCGCCCTCTAGTCTAGCGTGAAAACAGTTCGACCACTGGATGTGGGCGGCGAAGCCCGCACCCTAGAGCGCGGTGTCTCCCTGCAAGAGGGAGCTCCAGCCCGCGCCGCCGCGGCGGCTTCTGGCCTCCTCGGGAACCGAACCGAGCATACCTCAGTGCTCTCCTAGAAGCGGCTACTTTTCCCCTTGTTACTCGCAAATGGCGAAATGAATAGCCGCGCGGAATTTTACCCGTTTGTGTAGTGGACTCTGAGGGGGCACCAAGTACCGAGACAGATATCTTTGCGGTAAGAATAAAGTCAGGTAAAATGCCTGGTACAGCCGCCCTGCAGATGTCCCAAGAGTAGGTCCCCGTACACTCTTCCCATTAAGTTCTTAGGGGGAGGAGAGGGAAGGCCCTTTGGTCTGGCTGGATTGATCAGGGAGGAATGCGCATATATTTGCCCTCCGGACATTTGGGGAGGGGTTATGGGGGAGTTGAAGGCAAGAGGCAAAATCAGGTAGAACAAACAACTACAGCCAAGAGCGGCACTCTCGGGGAATGGGCACACGGAACTCCGCGCAAACCTCCGGCTTCTCAAACCTACAGCCCTGCCCTTTCTCCCTTTGTAAACAACATGTGAATTACAGACTTACTGCCATCCAGACACTATTTCTCCCTAAATCTGGCCCTTAGTTCTCACTGGGATCAACGTTTTCCTCCGCTCTCCAGCTCCTCTCCATCAGGCCATGTCTCGCAGCAGCCAGGCGGGGCCAAAAAGTTTTAGCTCGAGACCTCCTGGCTAAAACCTGCCCAGCGACCTCGATGACACATCCTAGGCCCAGGTGAAGGGAGTTTAAGCCCTTGCATCCAGGTAGCTTCCGGATCTGCAGTGTGCTTGGTGCGGATTTGGGAAGTCTTCCTTCCTTCTCTCCTAGCCACACCCAGCCCACCGAAGGGCAGAGAAAACCTGGTGGAAAATAATGACTCGGGCGACACTGCCCCTCTTCCTTCAATTCCATCCCTAGAATGGCCTGCAAAACTATTCATGTTTCCGGGTCCAGATATTAAGTGGGAGTGGATACATGTGGCTGAAAGAACACAGATTAGGGATTCATGCTGTGCCAAGACAGGCCGGGGGCCTTTTTGCGTGTCCCGACATGGCAGTATGGTTGCGGCGTGCACTCCGCATAGCCCGTGTTGTGCGTGGCGGGCTGTCGCTGCAATGTGCAGCCCATTGACACTGATGGATGCGCCAATGGTTGGACGGACAGATGTTAGGGCGGATCGCACAGCCCTCGGCGCCTGAGCGGGGGAGGGCCAGGCAGCTACCAACGGCGGCGGCCGGCTACGCGGAGACCGGAGTTCAGGCCGCGGCCCGCGGTGGGAGGGGGCCGAGGGAACAGAGGTTTGCAAGAACAGCGAGGGGATGGAAAGGAGGAGAAAAGCGCGACCAGGGAGAACTCCACGCTTCCGTGTGCGGCGCCCCGCGCTGTGCACACGCCGCACCGGGCGCGCCTAAGTGGGAGCTTCGAAGGTGAGCGGGGAGCCGGCGGGAGCTGACCCCGTGCGGCGCAACCCGCCTCCAGGCGACAGGAGCTCAGCGCGGCCACCAGAATGGTGAGGCCGCCGGCGGTGTCGGCCAACTCACCGTTTCCTCGCTTGCAAGAAGCGTTTCACGCTCCACGGCCGCGTCTCCCGGGCCTGGAGAAGTAGCGGTTCTGGCCTCTGCGGCGGCGGGCACCCAACGCGCACGGCGCCTCAGTCCCCGAGTCCGCCAGCCCCAGAGCCCCGCCGCAGACCGCTTCGGACTCCCTGCCCCGCCTGGGGTCCGCACCCCACAACTCCGAGCGCTCCTGCGCGCGGAAAGGCGCTGGAGGCGGCTTTATAGCCGGGGAGGCCAGCGGCGGCGCATCTGCATCCTGGGAGACGTCTGGACCCAGCCCAAGCCCGCAGGCTGGGCGAGCGGAGACTTTTGATCTTACCGTGTGGGTGAGATCACTGTCTCCCGGTCTAAAAGAAAAGAAAGCACGCTGTGAACTTTTGAAACAAACTTGCAAAAACAGTCGTAGAGAAAAAATAAAAAGGACACAGGGCAGAAAAAGAGAGAGAAAGAGACTAAAAAAAGAAAAAGATAAGTGGGGGGAAGGAAGGAAGGAGAGGAGGAAGAAGTCTGGGGTTTGCTGCTCCAGGAGCGCTCAGGCAGCCGGTGCCGGAGCGCGGGGCGCCCGCCCTCGCCGGGACTGTCGGCCTCGGGGCCCGCGAGAGCGCCAGAGCCCCAGCCGGAGCGCCAGGGCGCAGGGCCGCCTCGGGGACAGTGGGCCCGGAGGCCGCCCCCGCGCTCCAGCCGCCGCCGCCCGGCAGCGCCCGGAGCCGGCCCCGTCGCGGCCGCCCCATTCCCGGCCTGAGAGCTGGCCCAGGGAGACGCAATCGAGCCCGCAGCGCATCGATGCGCCGCCGCCCGCGCCGCTCGGGCTCCGGCTCCCGCTCCGCCGCCGCCGCCCGGGGGTCGCCCGCATGAGCTCCGGCCCACCCGCGCCCTCACCGCCGCCCGTAAGTGAGCCCGCGTCGCCCCGCCGCCCACGCCGCCCCGCCAGGTCCTCCTCGCCGCGGCCCGCCGGCCGGGCCCGCCCGGAGCCTCAGCGACCCCGATCACCAATCAATAATCAATCCCTCTAGTCCAGCAGCGCCGGCAGGCCGGGAGCGGGACACGGCGCGGAGGCCCCCTAGGCTCTCCGAGGGAGCCCCGGGCGGGGGATGGGCAGGGGAGCCCGGTTTCCTTCTCCCGCCCCCGTCCCGCCCTAGGATCGGCCCGCGCCGTGGATGGGGGGCGCGGCCCGGCTCCCGGTGGCGAGGGGCGGGGTGGAGGGACCCTGATCATCCCAAAGTCAGGAGAGGAAACTTGAAGGAACCCCCTCCCACATCGACCCCCGGGACGGGCCCAGGAAAGTTTGTCCGGGGAAAAAAAATTGGGGGAAGTGGCTACGGCGGGTCCTGGGGGAGGAGCTGGGTGGCGCGGGGTCTGAGGGCTGCCCCCACCTGCCCCGGCCCGCGCCCGCCTCCTCCCTGGAGGGGGCCTGCCCGTGGGCTCTGGCATCCCCGGGGGGCGCCAGCCCCGGCTCGGGGACCGCGCTGGGGGCTCCGGAGTCGGCGGGTGGAGAGGAGTGCGGGCCGGGCGGGGCAGCTGGGGGGTGGCTGGGGACGAACGCTGGGTGGGAATAGGGGTGGGGGGTAACGAGCGCCCCGGGACGGGCTCGGCGGGGCGTGCGCCGCGCCCCCGCGTGTGCGCACGGGGCGGAGGCGGAGGGGCGGCACCCCTTTCGCTGGCGGGGCGGGGGTCCCAGGCGGGCCTGGGGCTGGGGGCGGGGGCGCGGCGCCCCCGCGGGCGGGCGATTGACACGATCATCTCCTTTTCCTTTAAGCTTGCCTGTTGCCGACGCCGCCGCTCCAGCCGCGCCACGGGCAGAAGACTGGACCGCCGAGCCCCGGGCCGCGGCGGCGGCTGCGCGTCCCCCCGGATGCCGTGACCCCCGGTCTGGGGGCGGGGGCCGGGGCAGTACCGGTCCGGGCCGCTCCCGCGCTCCTCCTCCCACCCCTCTGCCCGCCCTCTCCCCCTCTCCCCGCCCCCCAGCCCCGAACCCCGCGCACCTCGTCTGGGGACGGGGCGGGGGGGGGCAGGGCCGCCGCTCCTCCCCGCCCCCTCCTCCTCCGGCCTCTGGAGCGATTTGTCAAACTTCCCATTCCGCCGGCAGCGCGGTCCTCCTCCTCCTCCTCCTCCTCTGCCGCCTCCTCCTCCCCCCCGTGCTCCTCCCTCCCCGAGCCTCCCTCGCCCGCCCTCCTTCTTCCCTCCGCACGTTCGGGGTTCGCGGCGGAGCGCGGCGCGGGGGGGACGCGGAGAGCCTGGGCGCAGCAGCATCCTGCGGGCGGCCGCTCTCCGGGGGGGAGGCTGAGAGCAGGCCCGCCTCGCCCCCCCGCGGGCCCGCCGCCCCTCCCTCCCTGTCCTCAGCCCGGCAGCGGCGGCGGCGGCGGCGGCGGCGGCAGTGGCAGTCGCCGGAGAAGCATCATGCCGAGGAGGAAGCAGCAGGCGCCCCGGCGCGCAGCAGGTACGAGCCGCTTCCCCTTCCTTTTGCTCTCCTCCTCCTCTTCCTCCGCTCGCCCCGCGCCTCCAGCGGGCGCGACCCCGCTCCTCGCCCCGCTCCTCTGCCCGCACTGAGTAACTCCCGGCGCCGCTCTCCTGTTTGGGTGCGTGCGCCCGCCTCGGGTACCGGGCGCCCCCCGGACGCCCCGCCGCGCTCTGCCCTCTTCCCTCTCGCACCCACTTGGGGAGCCGCTCGCGGAGCGCGCTGAGCCGCGCCAGGTCCCTGCCTCCTGGGCTCTCCGGCTGCGGAGGGGATGGGAAGCAACCCCGGTCTGGCTCTTTCTGTGGGGGGCGGGCGGGGTCACCTGAGTTCCCCGGGACACCTTCCGCGTCCTCCGAGCGGCCGACCGGCGGGGGACTGCCCGGTGTCCGCAGAGCCAGGGAGCGCGAACGAGTGAGCGAGCCGGTCCCCCCGGCCACCTTAGTACTAATACGATTGATTCCTCATTTCTTGGGCCCAAACTGGGCACAGCGGTGGAACCCGGAGCGCACAGGGTCTGGGTATTGTCAGATGACTGTCAAGTCCATGTTAGATGCTGGCGTTTCCTTCTCCCCTGTTTGTGTTTCCTTGCCCCCACCCCCTCCTTGTACTGCTGCTCCCACCCTCATCTCCGCATAGCACTTAGTTCTGGGACGTGTCTGAGTACTTTTTTGTTCCTCCTTTTTTTTTTTTTTTTTTTTTTCTTCTTCTTCAACCGGGAATGTCAACTCCTGTTAAGACTGAGCCGATTTTTTTTTCTTTTCTTTTCTGGAAAACGCATCATTGAAAACAAAACAAAAACCACACACATAACATTATTTTGCAATAATGTCGGTTGGGGGCATGTTGCCTGGAAGAAGGGTTTCTGGCCCGTTGCCATCCTTGATTTGATGACTGATTGATCGCCCGTCATGCTGCTGCCTTTGATCTATTCATTCCCAATAAACATCAATAAATCACTTGCAATAGTGAGGCCAAGCTCTGTGACGTCAGGAGGGCCCTGTCAGTGCAACTTTGGGATTTGGGGCGGATTGCCGAGAGGACCACATATGGACGTGATGTATTTTGATATGAGTAACACTCAGATGTGCAGAGGTTCAGATGCTCCCTGAAGGGGAGGGTTAAGTGGGGCTTCCTTTCTTTTCTTTTCTCTTCCTTTCTTTTACTTCTCTTTTGATGTTAGAGGGAAAGGCAGAGAGTAGGGTCAGGGCATTGGCTGGTGCCCATCTTGGAGGAAGGCGTTGTACCCATGGTGCCCTGAGTGCCCATAATTTCCATCATGCCAGCCGGCAGTGCCAGGGGACCTCACACGTTGGCTGCACTCTGCACTCCAGACCCCTTACACGGGGTCACAGAGAAGGAATGATAATTCTCTCTTCTCCCAGAAATATACTTGCCTGCCAGTGTCTTCAGAAAATCTCAGAAGAAAACAGGGTTGGTTTGGGGCTTAGGATGCAGGTTTTGCTCTCCGTCCTCGGTGTTGCCCAAATTTAGAAAGTTTGAAAATTCCAGGACTGATTGTAGGGAGCTTGCCGCCTCCCTAGTTAACCTCCTGGAGCTTGCTTCTTGCCCGTCCCACCTTCTACTTTAAATTCCAGGCTCAAGCAATGAGCTTATCTACCCAAAATAAACTCTGAAACTTTGGAGGAATCCTTCACAAAGTTGAGTAGTAGGAATGTCTTGGGCTTCTTCCAGTCTTTGAAATTTTTTTTTTCTTTCCTTTTTGGATACACATTTTAAGGTATGTGTGTGCCTCCATCCAATGAACCATATGTGATTACATCTTTACATTTGGTTCAGAACTCTCTCTCTAGTTCATCTCTTCGGTTGCACCCTGCCAATCTGAGACTCGTATTTGATAGCTTCCTCCAGAAAAATATCAGAGGAGGAGGGAACCTGCTGTTGGCTTTATTTATTTATTTATTTATTTATTTATTTTTAGAGCAACCTGTTCACTAACCTTTTTGCACTTTTTTTTTTTTTTTTTAAAAGAAAGCCAGCCAGGAAATCTCAGGTCAGTTAAGAAAAATTCATTATATAAAAAACTTGACTGCAGGACTAATAGGAGATGGAGGAATGGTTTTGCTCTATCAAAATGACCCGTCAAAACGACTTTGTTTCATATTTGATTTAATTGTCTCTCTCCTGACAGGCACATTCATCAATAGCTTAATGGTCAATCAGAAGCTGGCAGCATGAGTGCTTTATTTCTTTCCCATACTCGGGTTTTGGATTTACTTTATCAGAATGCCTCTGCCTAATGGACATGTGGAGGAGGGGGTGGAGGCTGACTGAAGAGCTACTTATTTAAGAAGAGTGGAGAAAAAAAAAAAAACTTCACATTTAGGCTGGTGATAAGTATGCACAGAGGTTTTTTTTGGGGTGGTTTGTTTGTTTGGATGGACAAGAAACTTCCCATTTTTTTTTCTCCTCTTTTTTAGTTCTCCCAGCTGCAAGTTATAAGGTTCATGCCAGCTTTTGTGGCGTACTGGGAGTGATGACAAATTGATTGCTTTGTACTGATAGAGAGAGAGAGTGGGGAAAAGAAAGATGTCTGCTGATTGGTAACTGGAAATCCAGTCCCCAGCAACCTTGAGAATACTCGAGAATTTTTTTTCCCCTCCAAACTGAAAGGTCCGCTCAGCCATAAAAAAAGAAAAGTTGTTTTGCCAGCTTCATTAGTGTTCACCTAATTAGCTGTAAACCTGATGGATTCCTGACAGCTTTAATGATTGGAGATGACAAGCTCGACGCAGTGTCATCCAGCAGAATTAGGTTTGCAGCTAGTTTGATGTAATCAAGTTGATATTACACAGTCCTGGCTGCCTTTAGTTGTGCATTAACTCAATTTTCTGCTGCAGGTGACAAATGGGCTTTGGTACCTGGATAATCATGTCATAGGAATTAGGGCCCTTTTAATGGTCTGGGGTAGAATAACAACCACAAAAGGCCAAGAGCTCGGTAGGGTGAGCGGACGTGGCACACAGGTACACACAGTCTTCATATCTAGGCCAATGTATCATTGCTTTCCCGAAGGCCGAAGCAGGCTCCAAGAATCCCTGAAAATACATATTTCTGTACTTGAGGATTGTTTGGTGTTTTGATAGAAACTATGTATGGCTTAGTATCTTTTCTCAAAGAGAAAGAGAGGTTTCTTTACCTGCCAAAGAGAAACCTGGGCGGGAGTTTGCTTCCTTGAGACCTGTAATTTCCAGGGGCTGTGCATTTGTGCTGGACAGATGTTGCTGCTTTTAGAAGCTCAGAGGAGTGGGGTTAGGGAAGGACAGTGTCCTTCAGGCAAAATGACCATTATCCCTTGCTTAAAGCATGACTTTCTCCTGTTCAAAGTGGTTTTTAAAAAACATTTCTGAAAATGCCAGAAAAATTTTAGTGTAATACTTAATAGCAGATATTTTATTTACTTATATTAATTTTCTGGAGGCAAATGTGAAATCATAAAAGACATTTCTTATGCTTCCAAAAAAAAAAACAAAAACAAACAAACAAACAAACAAAAAAAAGAAACCTTTGAACCACAATTTGCCAGCGAGCTATATTCTTTGAAAGGGGGTAATGTTCCATGGAGTTCTTAGGTGGTAAAAACAAGGCGAGGGTAAATCTTCAAGCATCTTGACTTTTGTGAAAGTGACTTGGACCCCCTAGGGTCTGCTGGTGCCACAGAACACTGTGGATCCCCCTGGAACAGGCAGAGGGGGTTCCATGTTGCCAGTAGACATGGGCATGCCTAAGAGGTGGCCCACCTGGTGGTGTCCAGATGACACCTTCCTAAGTCTGGTCCACACATCGGGCAGCTCCGGGGAGGAGCTTTTCCCTTCTCTCTTGGAAGCACATGGAGCATTCAGAAGGGCATTTCGGCCTTAGCTTTGGGAATTTATTTCCTCTCATACCTGCCACATATTTCTCCTTGGACAGGTATTCTACTCTGTAGCAAGGTGGCAGAGCGACTGGTTTTGACCGTTCTATGATTTTTTTCTTCCCCCATTTCCTACGAAATCAGAGCGACAATGCAAATTCTAAAAAGGAAAACCAAGAAGACGAAGGAGAAAAACAAAGGAGGTGGGAGGCAAGGCTATTCCCTTGGATGTCCACGTGGGGAAGAGAACCTTCCAGAATCAGCTGCAGTGCCCCCATTATCTTGACAGCTGTCAGTTAGGGCTTCATTGCTCTCCAGGGCCACACTTGATTGTGAGCTGTTGATGTTGTCGTTTTGTTCTCAGTTTTGCCTTGAGCGCGCTCATAAACAGGAGCCAGATAGTCAATAACTGATGCCTCAGCAGCGATTCCCTAAATTGCCTCACACGTCTGCCTTTTCCCCTCTTTTTGCTAAAGATTGTTTTGTCAAGTGATTAGAATGAAAGGTGACTGCTCAGGGCCGTGGGAAATGCCGTGAAACCCAGGTGAGTTGAGAGAATTAAAATCATTCCTTTACCCCCGCCCTCTACTCCTGGGATTTCTGGAAAGAGAAAGGCTACCTTCTTGAAGGCAGAGTGCCTGGACCTCTTGTGGTGCTTTCTCTTTTACACGTGTCCTGCCAGAGTCAGGCTGGGGCCAGGGCTGCGGCAAGCAGGCAAGCAGGCAGGCAGGCGGGGAGGCAGAGAGGAAAGGATTCGGAAGTGCCCGGTCCTGGTGCACACAGCCATGTTTAATCCAAGAGTGGCAGCAGTTCATAGTTATCCCAAGTGCAGTTTGTAAGGCTTTCCTCCTGCCCCATTTTCATCCCTGCCTGTCACTGGGCAGAGGGTAAAAATAGCTTTGGTCGTGTCGTAAAAAAATTAATAAAAATGAAATAAAGTAGGGTGTGTGTGTCTACCCTTCTGTGTTAGTGTCCAGCCCAGGTAGGTAGATGGATCTTTCAAATCATCTGCTTTATCACACCCCTGTAGCATCACCCTCAAAGCCCATGGAGGGGAAAAGGACAGAAGGGAACAGTGGTATCCCGTATCCCAAACCCTTGTAGGTGTTCACTCTGTGTGTGTGTGTGTGTGTGTGTGTGTGTGTGTGTGTCTGTGTTTTAGTTATGCTCTAAATTGTGGTTTCTCTGTCTGAAGTTACAAATGAAAGGTGAATACAGTATATTGTATTTAGTAACAATGATATGGACTGGTACATCCAGACAGATAATGTGCAGTTGTAATTAGACTCAATAGACAGGCAGTCATTTTTAAATTCTTTGACACATGCATAAAATAGTCATATAATAAGATAAGATGACAATTTTATGTTAGGTTGATAAAGTGTCCCGATACATACATTTAAATGTCTGTAAGCCTTTTTAAAAAAATCCAGACAGATTAATTCCAGTTTCCAGTATTTGCAGTTAGTCATTAAATTTTTAAATCCCACTAAACAATGGCCATCAATATTTTTCCCCTGTTTCTGGATTTTCTTTAAAAAAAAAAACAAACAAACCTGAATTGTAAGGACTGGAGACAGACTTGGTAGCTTTTCTTAATTTTTCACCATTTGTAGAAATTTACACTTAGAAATGGACTTAAAAATTCAGGTCACTGTTTGTGACCAGAATAACGCTATGCATTTTTGGAAGTAAAAAAAAAAAAAAAAGACAGTCATAGAACATAATCTTCTTATAACCACTTGCCTGAACAACTGTCATACTCTAGGTTTAGGAATCTTTATTAGAAAGATTACATAGTGTCCTTGACCAAATATTGAATATTTTATAAGCCCCATTTAAAAAAGAAGACATTTCTAGCACATGCACTTAGTTTGATCAGCATTTAGATTCTTGGGTTTAATTACTTTCAATTCTGTAAATTATTTTAGCATTTCAACAAGAATAGTCCAAGAGATACAGTTGGTGGGACGGGGGCGAGTAGTTCACTGAAGGTCACGTTACCTGGACATTTTAACCATCTCCTTACCTTATTTTCTCAGATATCAAAGGTGTGGTTCTTGAAGAATAATTTAAATTTGTTTGTGCTTAATGATAAATTATTAATTCATACTGTCAGGACACATGTTATTAATTATGACTGTGTTTTCTTCATCCAGAACAGCTGTTGGGGAAACAGGGTAAGTTCAGATTGTTGTCAGGAGGGAGGGCACAAGGAACTTACCAACTCCTTGTCATTGCATTCCTGGTCACCTGACTAAGAGAATAAAGGATTGTAAAGGGTAGAGTGTAGGGGAGAAAGACACTGTTAGTTGTGTTAGTTCTAGATCAAGATGGGCACTGGCAGATGCTAACTTACGTACATTTTTAAAAACGCAAGCCTAACTCACAATGCACTGTGAATCCAGGTGAGATCTGAAGGCAAACCATCCCTATTTTAATGCTAGCCAGGTTTTGGATTGGCTGCCCTCTCCTTTCCACCAGTTTCTCTTGTTTTTCTTCTTTTTCCTCTGTGGTAGGCCAGGAGGTCATGTTTACAAGATTATAGCAGTGGAAAACACAATATTCAGAATATATATTTGTTTCCCAAAGTGGAACCCATCCTTAATGGAGAGCAAAGAGCTGTTTGGTAATATACGTGAAATGACTCCAATTCATTTACTTTTGATTTTCCATTCCCATCATTAAATCTAGTCCTATGTATTCAGTTTCCTCTGAGTTCTTTGAGAAATGCATGTTGCATAAAATAGGCAATTTTTAATGAACAATTTAATGTAAATGGGTTTTGAATTTAAATTAATATTAATGAAGCCTTGAGTGAATTTATTTTGCATACGTAAAGACTTGTAAGTCTTTCACCCATGTGCTTTCTCCTTTATGTAGTAACATTGGTTAGGTGGATTAACCAGCACCTTTTAAAGATTTACACTTAAAAAATTAAATTGATTTTATATGTCTACCATCACCAACGTACTATTAAGCAAAAAGCGTGAGTTCAATTTTAAGAGAATACAGCTTTTTCCCTGTTAAACCCCTCAGTTTCCATTGCGCTGAAAGCTGCCGTTGGTGTGGCATTGCTCCTAGAGAAAATACACCCCAACAATAGTTACTACAATCAAGATGTTTTCTTTCTTTGGCTTACCTCTAATGCATTATGTATCCTGGAATGATGCGAAGTTCTGTAATTAATTCTGTTAGATGTAATTGCTATAATCACTTTGATGTTACACATAATAAAGGTAATATGGTAAGTACATAAAAAATGTAAACACCTTATTGTAATACTCCTGCTAAAATGCCTTCTCATCAAGTCTGGTTTATAGACAAGTGTTCCTGACTATTTTTGGTCATAGGTGACAGTTTATTCGAGCTGTGTTCATTGATATTCTAAAGGAGAGGCATTTATTGGAAAAGATGGGCCTTGGTTTGGAGGGATCTCCAAGCTGGTTGCCTAGGAATCTTAATGCCCGTTTTCTTAAAGATGTGGCTAATTATGAAAAGGTGACCATTGTCTTCTGAGTAGACCAGAGAGGTAAACACTTCAGAAGTAGCTGTGGAACCAGGGAAGAATGTGGCCTAGGAGTGAGTGAGGAGCTAAGAGAATGCTAGCAGAGGATTCAGATCAAAGGAGCTGTTCTGTAGGTTTTTTTATGGTGTGGGATTGTGGCAAGTGCCGTGTGTGTGTGTGTGTGTGTGTGTGTGTGTGTGTGTGTCAGAGAGAGAGAGAGTGAGTGAGTGCATGCTAGCAGGTGAACAGAGAAGGCCACCTTTCTATAACAGTGCAATAAGGGAAATAAAATGCAGGATATCTACTTTATTATTTTCCTACACCTTTCATGGGGTTGGGGGCTACAGATGGTGCCTCACTGTTGCATGACATGTCCGGGAGTGGCTGATGTTGCCTGTTGGACTGAAACCTGTGTGGTATTTGAGACACACTCCCACCCCACCAGGCCTCTGTGCACCTACCCTGGATCTAGACCACCACAGGACATCAGGGAAGTTTGCCTGAGACCCCGAGTGCACAATACTTGTGGGATGCTTCCGAAACACATGTACATTATGTACATTACTCTTTGCCGATGCATCTTGCAAGAGGCTAGAATGTGGTGGGGCAGGAAACTTGCCATTTAATTTTACCTTCCTGGAGATCCTAGAGTCAAACTAGTGTGTGGATCTGCTGGACACCCGTAATGAGCTGCACCTTGTCCCAAGTGTTACAGAGGTCTGGAGGCCTCGGGACTCAGGGTCCAGCTTGGCAGTTTCCACGTGCCTTCCCCCATCTATATTGTATTTTTCAGTAAGGGATTGCACACAGAAATCAAATAACAGAGGGTGCGTGTGTGAGAAGAGGATGCTGCAGTCTCTTTGGAGGAAGAAAAAGGTGTGTTACAGTGGTCGAGAGATGGAAGGTGAATGCAGTGGTTCCCTGGTCTGTGTCCAGAGCCTGTGAAGGTGGGTCTTGCTGCCAGCTTTAGCTGGCTGGGTGCAGACTGGCTGGGGAAAGCGGGGCCTGCCTCCTGGGTCTTGGCCCTGCAGCCTCCTGCCTGCCAGGTAAGCAGGGGCTGGAGGAGAGGGTCCTGGGGTCTGGGCCCTGGGCCTGGGCTGCAAACCTGTAGCCCCCAGTCCTCCCAGCAGTGATTCCTAGACTGGTTTTGATGGTGAGGATGATAAAAGGTCTGAGAACTCCATAGGCCCCAGTAATCAGGGCCCGCACTGACATCCTTCTCAAGTTTGACAGCTTCTTCCTTTTCTCTCCTCACCGCCAAGGCTTTCTCAACTGAATTTCCCCGCCCTCCCTCTCCCCTCCTCCCTGCCCGCCGCCCACCCCTTCCCTCCCTTTCCCCTTTTCTGTGTGCGTCTCTCTTGTTTCATGTTCTTGATCAGTTTCAGATGCTGGGAATTATTTTTTTTCAGGCGGGAGGGGGAGTGTTGCTTTAGGTTTGTGGGTTGGGCAGGTGTGAGAGGAAGTCTGTGGTTTTTTTTTTTTTTTTTTTTTTTTTTTTGTACTGTAGGCCTGTTGCTAATTAATGTTCCTCCATAAGATTCTGTCGGAGTTGAGTAATGTTTTTGATCTTTATGCCTGATAACTGCATACTTAATGAGATTTCAAAGCTGTGAGTGCAGCTCCCTACAATTATTGACAGATGCCTTTTCTTTGCCATTGGGTTCAGCTTCATAAATCCTCTCGCCATAATGAGGTTCAGCAGTGCCACCCTGGCAGTGAGCTAATGAAAGGGGGAGGGCGAGGCGGCTCATGGCTGTCTGACACATTTTTTTCCTTTAAAATTTACTATGCAGATGTCAAGCTGCGGGACGATTACTTCAAACATGCTAATTTTTATCTTGCTTTTGTGTCAGCCCTTTGCCATTAAAAAATAAATAAATAAAAGGGCTAACCTGACTCCACTTAATTTCTTTTCTTTCTTTTTTTTTTTCAAAGTCTTTTTTTTTTAATAACCCACTAATAACCCACGGTGTTGCGACAGCTAGGGATTTCGACACGTGCGTGGCCTTTTGCAGGTGTCCAGCAACAGAACCCCCCCTTTTTTTTTCTTTTTTTCCTTTTTGCCATGGGAAGGGCAGTGGGAGGGTGGAGTACGATTTCCCAGGCTCCCATCACCCTGCCCTAAGTATGCACTTGAAATGTCGGAGAATTCATTTCAGAGTTCTGAAACTAAATCCTGGTGGAGAAGAGCTGCACCATGCCAAACAGTCGATTTCCTTTTCAGCAGAGTCGTACATCACTGACCCACCCTTCCCTCCTGACAGAATGACATATGTCATTTATCATATGGGCCCCAGCCAGACTACGGGGAGGGGAGGGAAGCCCAGGTCCATGTGAGGCTGTCTCCTCCTCCTCTTGGTACTGTACCCTGTGGCTTGCAGGAGGGAGCTCTGCTGATTTGGCAAGAGAGACAGGGAGGAAAGAGGCTGGGCAGAGGAGAGGGGGGTACAGGGGAGAGGGGGGTAGAGCCTGCTTCTGGATGGCTGGGTGCGTGGCGTGGCGGGTGGGAGATGGGCAGAGGCATGGGAGAGGTTATGTTCGTTCATATTATCTGCTAAACCACACTGTTCGGCCTTTGACGCTCTTCTGACTTTTTTTTCCCCCTTTCTCATTCCTTTTCTCTTTTCCCTGCCTTTTTTTTTTTTTTTGCCATTAGTCAAAGGGAGAGGAAAAAAAAAAAAAAGAAAAAGGTTGACAGGTATCATTCAAGCCACCCTGGCTTGCAAAGAGTGGTATAAATGAATCTCAGGGCTCCTGACTTCACATGATTCAAACGTGCGTTATTGAAGATGGATGTTCCTTAAAAAAAGATTGATGGTGGATGCCGGGCTTCGGGTACCATTTATCATTTTGAATATTATTTAGACTTGCCGTGTAAACCTGTAACTTGAGAGTCGGACAAGCTGGGGCAGGGTAGGGGCCTGTGTGTGTGTTTCTATCAACTGGCCTTGCCTTCTCATTGCAGCTGACCAGACACAAACCCTCGCATGTGCAATACAGAAGACTCCCCCACTGGAAAAAAAAAAAAAAAGAAAGAAAGAAAGGATGGAGGGAGGAAGGCTTTAATTTTGAATAATTTCCAAGGACACAGAGAAAAATGAAGTATCTGTGATTTACACTAAAGCTCACAGGCAACTTTCTCTCTCCCTCTTTCTCTTTCTTCCCCCACAGAAGCAGTCACGTACAAAACATTAAAATATAAACAGAGCTGCAGTTGCTGAAGCCAGAACCCTTGTCTGATTTTTTTTAAACTCCATGTCATGCTAAAAAAAAAAAAAAAACCAACACCGTATCTGAAAAGCTTAGCACAATATAACTATTAAAAAAATCTTTCGGTTGGCTTGGTTAGTAGTGTGAGAATGAAGAAACGTAAAGACTTCCACATCTCAGGAATATTTCAGATAAAAAATAATCTTTTGCGGCTCCCTGCCCGGGCTCCCAGCAGCCTCTTCCCCTTTGTGTCTGAGCTCTGTCCCCTCTGCAGGGCCCCAGCAGACCCCCATGAGGCCTGATGTGGACAGCTGTTTCCAAGCCCTGCCAGTTAATCGCTTCTGGGTTTGCACCCTTGAGCTGTGTGCACCAGGACACCCCCACCTACTGGAAGTACTCAGGGACGCAGCCTGGTTCACTGACACGGCCCCCAGCTGCCTGAGGATTCGGTGAAGCTCTGGCCTTTCCACCTCTTCTGCTGCAAGAGGCCTTGCAGCCTACTTCCCTGGTGGAAAAAGGAAAACAGAAACTCTCTAGGCCTTCCTGCTGGATCTTCACTACTGGGAGAGCCCCGATAGTGCAAATTTAATTGGCAGGGATTCTATTAAATATGTGACTTTATTTGGGGTTGCTAATGAAATCAAAGGCTTGTTGTGTGACTTACAGTGTGGACATTAATTTTTAAGAATGATGGGATAGAAAGTTAGACTGGAAGAGTTTTTCTGCCTAAAGAAATGAGAATCTAGAATTTGTGGAAGGGCTGAATGTTCCTATCTTGCTGCTTCTGGGACAAACTTTTCCCTGACATGTAAAACGCCTGCAACTACCATGAACAGGAAAGAAATGGAAATGGTACTGATTCACTCATCAACTCCAGGCAACTTTGTGTGTGTGTGTGTGTGTGTGTGTGTGTTTATTTTGAAATAACTTTATTCACAGCCTAACACTTTGCACTGCACTCAGCATGACTTAGAATTTACTTTTGGTGGTGTCCAGCTGCTGCCAAAAATTGGGTAGAATCAGATTTGTATTCTTTGTTGGTGCCTGGAATCGTAGCCAACGGTACAAAGGTGATGTTGTTCCTTGCTGAGACTTCGTGGAAGAAGGCAAAACTTTGATCATCTGCCCTTGCACTTGGGCAGTGTTGGAGGTAATTGGAGTACAAGTGCCAATTTGCAGGAACAATTGTAAACACCTTTGATACAAATGCCATCATCCCATTTTTACTGATTAGAAAAACTTTGCTATTAATAGGTGCAAAGTCCATTTCAGGTATAATTGGTAAGGAACTGAGTGCACTCATGGGAAGAAACCTTGTTTTGTTTTTTGTTAGCTTTTCTTCTTATCCCCTTTTCTCAGTTTTATGGCTGGAGACATGATTTATTGCAGCCATCCATCTTGGGGGCTCATCCATCACACCCGGGTTGCTAGGAGATTGTGGCAGCAGCTGTTTGCTCTGAATCAGACAGAAAAGTTGTCAATCATCAAAGGCAGGTGAATAGCATTAGAAACACGCTATTGTCAGACGGAATAATTAATCAAAGAGAGAAAAGATAATTAAAAAGATATGACCCTTGCAAGTACTTGCTCTGGGTTGCCTGTAAAAAAAAAAAAAAAAAAAAAAAATAGAAAAAAAGAAAAAAAAAGGAAGGAAGAAAGAAAAACTGCCTGGTCTTTTCTAGACACTTAAGCAGCTGAGGGCTGATAAAATATGCACTCTGCAGTGCATAGTTTTTAATTAATTGAAAAAGGTTCAACATTCAAAGACGATGCTGGAGAGAAGTCTGATTATGAACAGAAGTAATATTTATTGTTTGCTTGAAGGGCTTGACACAGAGTTCTAACTTTTTGTTAAAAATCTCTGGCTTCCCTGGCTGGTGAGGAGGCACAGGCTGGGGTCTTCAGGTATCCACTGGTGCCCCGCATCTGTTCCCTCCACTCCCCAGCCCACACTCTTGGCTCTTCCAGAGAGTCTCAGACCCTGAAGAATTGGAGTGAGACCCTGCTGACCAGGATCCAATGCCCTTCTACAGTTCTGGTGGGTCTGAAACTTCGTTCCTTAGATAACTGGAGTTTTTAAAACATGAAGATGAGAAGCTTGAAAGACATTCCATGAGGTCCACCGTCAAGATGCCCAGAGTAAGCTATGTATCTCCTCTGGCCTCTTGCCTAACTGGAACACGCTCAAGGACCTAGAGAATCCATCCATCCTACTTCGAATCTGTCTCCGTGTGGTCTCACAAAGTGCACTACAGAGTCCTAGCCAGAGAGCGATAACCTGGCGTCACATTCTGAAAAGGCCCCCAGTCATGGTTTAAAGATCATTCTGGGTGCCCCTTTCAGCCTCAAAAAAATTGTCATAGTTCAGGAAGTTCGTTCTTGCTTTTTCTGAAGCTAAAATATTCTGGAGGAATTGGAAAATGTATTAAAAACTAGATAGAAAGTGGCATATCTGGAGTTGCTTTTCAGTGAAATATGCTGCAAACCCTGAAACAGATCTACTCTTTTATTTTTGGATACTATGCTTGATTTTCACACCATTCTCTTCCCAAAGAATAGCAGGACTTCTAAAATTAGCAGGAGGAAAAAAGGCTTGAATATTAGAATTCATGAAAAGGAAGAAAGCAACACGTTTTTGAGCTGGGACACCGTTTTCAGGGAACGCCAGATCAGTGCACTAGGGACTCTGTCCCTGACTCCCTGCGTGTCACAGCACCGGGGATTTCTTGCCAAGAGTCCCAGAGGAATCTCCGGTGGCTGCACCTCATGATGTGACGTCCACCTTCTGTAATGAATGCACTTGGAGCCCACGGGGGTGACACAGCTCTGGCCTTTTGGTGATAGAGAAATATATAGAGAGAGAGACCCCGATAAGCAAAAGCACCTGCCAGGCCTGCTGGTACCCTCACAGAGGTGTCACCTGTTCAGGAGGCTGGGGCAAGTGTTCCTTATCAGAACTTGGGCTTTAGGGAAATGAGTGGCTTTGACTTCAGGTGATGATTTGGGTTCTTGAGCCGGAATCTCCTTGGTGGCCTTCTAAGCTCACAAGTCAGAGTGGGAGACAACCAGTCTCATGAGTTTTCTGAACACACAGCAGTTGTCCTTAAGGTCAGTATTTTCCAGGGCAGTCAGTACGTGTTCTAGACCAACAACAGGGTGTGCTACAGGAATGCCAGAGATTCGATTAGATGCCTGACCAGGGCTTGAGAGCTTCAGGTGGATGGCAGTGTCCGGGCAGGGGAGGAGGCCCTTCTGTCTTCCATGAGACCTGGCCATTTGGAAGTGGGCTGTGAGGGTAGCTCCTCTGTTCCTCGGAGAGAAATTCTTGTAGTTGCCATCTCTCCTTTCCAAATAATTGCTGAGAAAGCGCTTTGCTTAATGTCAGCCAACGCAGTTCCAAAATGTGGCGGTTCGTCAGGGAAGGGCAAAGGAAGAAAGATCCCGTGAATCATTTATGGTAGATTTGTGAATTCACATATAAAAAATGTCAATCTTTAATGCTAGTAAAATTAGAGTGAGATTTGCTCCCTCTTAAAAAAGGGAAAACAAGCAATGGGTGAAGAAGAGGGAAAGTCTTTAAGTTTTGAGAAGTTCACGCAGGTCATTTTTCCTGGAGCCCTGGTCAGGATCGAGTGTTTCTTGCTCCCCCAGGTAACCCCTGGCAGCTGTTTGAGTGACTCACTGAACACATGACAGAGAAAGGGCAGGAAGAAGGGATGATGATTGCTTATTCTTTAGAGGAGGTTTGGCTTCTGTGGGTGTGCATTTTGGCCAGGATTTCAGCATCTCTGTCCCCGGGTTATGGATTCTCTGACATGGGAGACGGGAATAAACACAGGTCTCTTATGTCTCAATGGGGCATGGCAGGATAGAGCCACCACATTCAAAACCATATATTATGGCGAGAAAACCTAAGACTCCACTGACCCCGCATCAACTTGATATTTGAGTGTTCTATCTAAGTGATGTGTATTTGCCTCTTGGAATTCCATGAGACAAGGTTACCTGGAAGTCATTTTGGTTTTTCCTAACTCAGCTGCCATAGACTCAAAGCAGGCTCAGCCGCCACCCTGCTGGCTTTGCCTGAAGCCTTAGGATGAGAGGGAAAGGCAGCAGAAATTAACCAGTGTGACTCCCTGTAGGTAGAGACATTCCAAAACACTTAAAAGACCTCAGTATGCATAAGACACAATTGTTATTACTCATCTGCCTAACAAAAAGCTTTTGAAAGGGGGCAGAGATTCATATTTGCCAGAGGAGAAAATGGGTTATCAGTCGTTTTCACGTGGTGAAATGTTCCCATTCCATTTCTTGCCTTTGTTTCTGCTCTGAGCTTGTAGTAAAATGGCTCTTTCATATATATTAGTTAGCAAATACTATGGGTGTGTAATAGATGAGGCCGAGGTGGTGTTATTTTCTCTTGCTTTTCTGTATAAAATTGTAAGGCAGAGTGGACCCTCCCCTACGTGACAGTGACGGAGGTTCCTACCGAGATGGTTAGGTGAATAAATAAGTAATAGAACAAACACGTAGTCAGCTGGGCAAAGGAAAATAAATAAAATAACAGCATGTTCTTGGTTCTTAGAGCCATGCAACATGAGCCCTGTTCAAATTGGGTCTTGGAGCTCCACACTTTCTGATGTAGTGTTGGTGGGGAGGGAGCAAGGTATTATTTGGAAACACATGTACATGCTCCTTTTGAAAGAAGTGAAGTATTTAACATTTCTGCGAGGAAAACATCTTTCATTAGTTGACGTGTTCTGTGGTAATGATTTTTCAGTTCAACAAACAAGTACTTATTAGCGTGCGTGCGGGAACCTGGCTGAGGTGAATGGCAGGGCCATTTTTAACGGGAACGCGCTGGCCAAGTTTCATGGGGGCCTGGCTGGTCCAGGTGGTCCCAGGGTGATGGCTCACTTGGCCTGGAGAAGCAGCTCTGGGACAAGCATCCCTCTGTAAAGCCCCCTGGGCCCCATCACTGGGGCCCAAGAGCTCAGGTTGGAGTGACATCAGCATGTTTGTTTTTTTGTTGCAAGCAGAACCTTCCATGGGGCTGCTTTGGTGGTTTATAAAGTGGATCTGCCTGGAGAGATAACACACTCTGCATGCCAGGGGGTTGGCTGAGGATTTGCTGGTTCAATGGACTGTTTGGGTTCAAGATGATATGCGGGTGAAAAGGGCCGATCCAGGTCCCCTTGCTGGGATGGGTCTGGTTTTTGTAAATTGACTTGTTACAGGAGAGAGAGTGTAGGCACAAGAGCTGAGTGGGTGCGTTTCTGCAGGGGGAATGGAGCTGTTTTCACCCAGAGAGGGGCTTGCATGTCCTTGGTCATAACCTCCTGAGTTGGAGTAGTGTTAGGGAGGGCAGCTGCATTGCTCTTGGCCGTCCCTTGGTGGGAGTGGAACAAATGCCTTGTTCATGTAGCTCTCTCTGAGGCCCCAACTCCCAGACACTTTGAGTGTGGCCTTCACCCCTGGATTTATTTATTTATTTATTTATTGTGAGACAGGATCTCCCTTGTCACCCAGGCTAGAGTGCAGCGGCATGATCATGGCTCACTGCAGCCTCGACCTCCTTGGGCTCAGACAGTCCTTCCACCTCAGCCTCCTGACCACAGGCACACACCATCATGCCTGAGTAATTTTTCTATTTTTTGTAGGGATGGGGTTTTGCCATGTTGCCTAGGCTGGTCTTGAACTCCTGGGCTCAAGCAGTCTACCCTCCTCGGTCTCCAAAAGTGCTAGGATTACAGGTGTGAGCCATGTGCCTGGCCTACCCCTGTTTTGTTTTGTTTTGTTTTTGTTTTTTGCCTTTATTCCTAGGAGATAGTAAGTGCACTAGCCACTGTAATTGCAGGCCTGACCCAATATGGCTTTTTCTCTGCTTTGCATTGCATTCATATCATGGTGTTCATAAAATTAGAAATAGCGAGTTGTGCAGCTTTTTGAAGAACCCCAGTAATCACAGTGCCCTAAACTGGAGTCCCCACCAAACTGAGACTAAGTAGGGATGGGTAATGGCCCTGTGCAAACTTCATGGCACATCTCAGTTCCCCAATACAGCTAATAATTTTAGTGGATTTGTGCCCCAATCACATCTGATGAGGGGTCATCGGTCATCATGGCTCCAAAAAATGTGATCTCAGTTTGTATCCCATGACATTCTATTCAGTAAGTGAAAATGGCCTTGAGCTTTCAGAGCCCCACCGGCTCCGTGGTTCCCTTCTGCCATGGCAGTGTGGGGAATGCAGCGGTTAACACTGTTTATACATTCCAGGGGTATTAAGCAGTTAGGTTACTGGAATCGTGGCAGAGTGAGTGGGAGCCGCATTCTGGACTGTGTCTCTGTAATCAATTACTAAACATATCGTGAAATTCCAGATGTAATAATAAAGTTTATGTTGATTATATTGTCAGGAGGCCGGGAACACACCACCTCATTGACAGCTGAAGGAAGCAAGAGAATCAGCCTGGGTTTTGCCTGTAATAGGAAAAAGGGTCTTCCTTTGCTCCCACCAGTGATTCTGCATACTTTTTGTGAATGGAAACATGCATTTTTTGGAGACTCAGCTAGAGTGGGAAAAGGGAGAGGGTGAGAAGGGAACACCCTTGGTTTTATGGGGGACATCTGCTTCATGTACCTCCTCTCCCTTCCTCCTCCTTGCCGCTGCCCAGAAGAAAGTGCCCGGGGGAGGTGACATCTTCTGCAGTCAGGGAGGCAGGCTTGGCTGGGGCCCAGCCGCTCTGCCCTTAGAAGCAGCCACCCCTCCTTATGAAGGTGCAGCCTGCTCTGGTGTGGAAACATAAAATGGACGTTCTGTGAAAATCAATTGACTGTCCCGGATGGACCAGACAGCTCTGACACCACAGTAGGTGGCAGGTGGTGAACATAAGGTACCCAGAACCCTTGGCCGCAGTGACACAGCGAATGCAGCCGCTGGCCGCCTTCCTCGCAACACTATTTGTACTTTCTTCTCCCTGTGAGTCCATGGCATTTCCAGAAAATGCATCTTGAGTTGACTTCCCTTCGTTATGACACAGCGCTGCAAGCAGGGTCGAGCTGCAGTTGGGAAGTTTCAGGGCACATCTCGGCCACATCTGCTGGTACCAGTAGGACCGTGATTGTTTTGGTGGTTGTATGAGTGCAGATTAATTAAACAACAACAACAACACAAAACAAAAAAACAGCAATTCACAGCAGATCTGAAATATCAGTGACAAAGACAAAAAAATGATAAATAAGCTATTTCAGGCTATGAAAGAAAATTAATGCCCCTTTAACTCATCACTGCACCAAAAGTAGATAAAGTGCTTACTATGAGAGCGGTTTTACAGACATGTTTCCTGAGGCTCTGGTACAGGTGAGCTCAGGAAGGCCTGGTGTTGCTCTGTCCACATTCGCCGCATGCCCTCTGAATCTCTGATGCTTTGGTTCAACCCGGGGGTCTCTCTTAGGCCAGGGTTACATGCGCCGTTTCCCTCCTTCAGTCCTTAGAGGGAAGGAGCGGGTATCCCTTTCGGTGAGTCATAACTCTGCCGTTGGGTTGGGCAGCTCTCATGTAGAAGGGGGATTTTAGGAAGCCCATCTTTACTAGAATTTGCCTGGCAGGCCCTGCGTTTCCCATTGTCCTTCTGCCACCATGGTGACTGGGGACATGCCCGTGCCTGTGGGGGACAAGCATGCATGTCAGTTTTTGGGCATGTCAATGCTGATTCCTGTGCCCTGGGGTACGGCCCACCTTCTCTGGGTAGAGCTGTGTCCCTGCCAACAGGAAGTGCTGGGAAAACAAGCTCCTGACACCTCCGTCTGGGGTCAGGGGTTGCCTTCTCGGCGTGGGCTGCTTCATGACCCATAGGTGTTCTGGACATTTTTTTTTTTTTCCCCAGGTTTAAACAGCACTTGGCTCCTTGTTAAAAGCACATTGATGTTTTGAGCCCGGAGGGATGTGTGGATCACACAGCAGGTCAACAGCCTCCATTTTGCACCCCGCCATTCCCTGTGGCTGGTTAAGGTGGGAGTGGGTAGGGAGGAGAAAACAGAACTAGAGAGTGACATTGGGGCGATGCTGACCGAGGGTCTGACCCAGGCCAGGCCAGGCTGCTGTGGCCACTGACCTGCTCCTCCCTGCACTTCACATGGGAGCTCGGGCATTGGGAGCTGTCAGGCCAATCCTCAAGGTACGGCCAAGCAGCCCGGAGGCCACCTCCCGAGGCCTGTGCCAGCAGCTCCTGGTCCATGCCTGCCGGTCAGCTCACTGCTCCACCCCTGCTAGGCGTCAGATCTTTCCAGAAGGCCTGAGGGCCAGGCAGGTGAGGGGCTTCAAGTTCACTCAGGGTAGCTGCTGAGAGTTTAGCGAGTTTTATTTTTGCCCCCAAATTTAAAAGTATCGTGGAAGGCAGAGCTATTACAGAAAGAAACCAACCTTTTGGTTATCGCACAGCAGCTTTTATGAATTAAAAAAAAAAAAAACAAAAAGGATCTTGACCCTCTTTGAAAGGAAATAAAGGAGGAACCCAGTGTTAAGGAAAACAAAAAAAGCTGATATTACAGTTTTTATGATTACTCATATCCTAGGCTGGAGTGTGAGGAAACCAGTTATAATGGAGTTTCATTTTTTTCTCTTCCTAGTTGTGTCTCTGCGCTCTTTTTTCCATTAGAATGAGGAGTGGTTCATACTTGGTGTGGAAAAAAAACACACAACAATTTTGGCATGTGATCCTTGCTCTTAGCTGACCCAACGCTGATGGGACTGAAGATAGAATTATGCGGCCTTGTAATTAATTATCG
The DNA here is from genome assembly GCF_028885655.2 of Pongo abelii. Taxonomy (NCBI): domain Eukaryota; kingdom Metazoa; phylum Chordata; class Mammalia; order Primates; family Hominidae; genus Pongo; species Pongo abelii. The sequence goes on along the minus strand of NC_072005.2, from coordinate 36,615,854 downwards.
AGCTATAAGGGGAACTGTGGAGTGAAGAGAGAAAGGGATGGAGTTACACAGGGTGGTGTTCCTGCCTCTCTCTCCACAAATACCCCCACTCCCAAGTGCTGTACCCAGGTTTAGCTTTGACACCATAAATAGTGCACCTTCCGATATTCAGAAGTGAAAAATCTAAAGCCATCTAGTGGTTCATTTTTATTGGTAGCCACTGTATTAGCACCATTTAAAAACACTTTTATTTCTGTGAGTCTGCAAGTTGCCAATAGCAGTTCACCAATTTCACCAGTGTGAGGTGAGGGGTAAGATGATGACCAAAAGCAGAGATGCCTCCACTCTGCCTAAATTAAATGTTTGTGCAAGTAAACTTGAGCGTGCCCATTGCCAGGGCTGACCTTATACCACTAATTTCTTGCAGTGGCCTGGATGATTGTAATGGAGGTAACGTGATATAAATGTAAACTTTAGCCCTGCTTACACAGAATGCACAAGACAGGGTGACACCTTCATTTCAGTAGTAAGAAATTACCATTGTCTCTTATTTCTTGCTCGGAGCTTGGGTGACCAAGCCAAGAAGTAATTACACAATTAGGGTTGACAAAGCAGTTCCTGTAACATTTCTTTCTCTTAAGTTTGGGTAGCTTATTTCAGCTTCACATTTTCCGTATCTTTGTCATTAATAACAAGATATCCGTTTTCAGTGCAATACATGTGCCACACGAAGATCGGGAGCCTAGTGTAATTTAATGATGAAATGTGAGCATTTCATTTTCTATAAATGTGGCTCTTTGAAGTTTAAGGTAGACATCCAGGAGCTCACATGGCCCCTATGCAGGAAGTTGACTACCAACTCTTCCGCAAGTGAGATTGGTGAACAGTGACTGGGAGCCACTCCCACTTAGGTGACAAAGGTTTTTGAAAGGATGTGCAGATATGTGACATGGCTTATCTGGAAGGCTGTCTCTTCAAAGTCATCTCCCATTACTATGGCTCCAGATAATTGTTTATTTTTAAATTGTGTTATCTGTAGTATGTATATGGTATTGTAATTAATTGTCACCAACTTAAAATATAATCTCCTGTTTGGAGTTTATATATCATCTAGGCCTGACCCTTACCTAAAGAAGAAAACACCTCACAGTTTCTCTCTTCTTATTTGTTATTGGATATGAAAGGAGAGAGATACTCTCTGCTAAAGAAAAATAGACCTGTTAACTTAAGATTTAACCTGCCATTCCTTGAATAAGACGTTCTCAGAACTTCTGTTTTGGTACCAGCTAATGCTGCAAACAAGCTTTGAAACATGGATGGCTCAACTGGGTGGTGAGTGGCCTGCAGAAAGGTTGGGCGCCATCAGCAGCGGCCAGTCCACTGAAGCAAGTCAGTCCCGCTGCTGTTTGTCAGCCTGGGCTGGCCTTCGAGAGCCCACCCCTAGCGTGGGAGAGGTGCCAGTGTGGCCCGCAGTCCCCGCTGTGTTTTATAGCTGATGCTATACGCACACACCCAAGCCTTTTCAAGGCTCACACTCAGAGAAGTGCCCACTGGTCTTCCCCTCAGGTGGACAGAGTGAGGGAGTTACCTGTCCCATGATCCTAGCACTTTGCTTTTCAGCAAAGGTGCCTTGGTTTTGGGTGGATCTTGTATAAATGAATTCTAGCTGGGGGCCTGGGCAAAAGTTATATTTCTTCTGACAGAGTTTGTAACAACGTTTTTCTTAATTATTCTTGATGTTTTGCCCATTATACCATTAGCTTCTTCAGAGGACAGAGATAAATAGCTGGTATCCACAAGAACAAAGTGTGAACTGAATGCATTTAATTATTGATATCTCAGTAACTAAAGGCTCTAAAATGATGTTGTCAAATGCCTTAGTGATCTGACAGCCGATGTATTGGTTTGCAGATGCAACTAGAGACAATGTTCGTGTAAACTCTAGAGAAAGAGAACACTAAACAAATGAGAGAATATCGTAGTTCATTTTCTCATTTCTTTATTTTTTTTCCCAGTACAATTAGTTTCATTTTGTGTATTGGATTTTGAGGTTTAGGGGCTGTGCAGGGTGTTTTTTTTCAATATGTGATAAGGTACAAATTGCCTTCATACTATCATATTATTGCCTTTAAGTATACTGCCTGGCTCAGTTACAACATATACACTGTATATTTATATGCATGTATACATGTATTGTGTGTACATATATGTATTCTTACATATGTATGTATATGTATGGTACATATGTGTATCACCTAGTGGAAATCAGCGTTCTCACAGTCTTATCAGAGGAATTTTTAAAACTAGCCTTATATGTATGTTTTCAAGAATAAAGCAGAATGCTAACGAATTGCATTTTCCTTCCCTCTCATTAGATATCAGATCCCTTTCATGTGTAGAAAAATAAGGATTTCAGGTATTTATTCTGACATGTTGACATAACTCCACATTTTCAGTTAACCTCAATTTTAAAAATCTATTTTACTGTCTCTCACATGTAGAATATGATTCCCAGGGTTTAAAACACACAAGGAAATTGATCGCTGTTCAAAAACGTGGAGCGGTAGCCCAGAGGCTCAAAATCTGGAACCTCGAGCTACAGGTCTCAGGGAAGAAGGGAATTGGTTGAACACGTCCAGCAATGCCATGGAATATTCTTTTTTTCTTTGAAGGTTTGGCTTACAGTACTGTTCCCATGATCATGTTTAATTCTATGTTTTTTCTAAGGGCCTTTTATTCCTCTGCTGTGTTTTTTTTAATGAAACGAAAGTTGCTGCCTTTCAGTAGCCTGGCTGAGTGCTGTAAGGAAAGAGAGTCTACATTCTGGACTGCTCACTTCCCTCCAGGATGCCTTCTCTGGCGTTCCTCACATGGAGCTGGACTTCTCCCCTGTATTTGCATGCTTCTCTGGCCTGTGCACGCTGGCACACTGGTGCACACATAGGATTTCCATCAGAGCTGAAGGCTGTGTGAGACTTGGGGAGGATATTTATTTGAAGTTGCACAAATGTTTACAGTAAGGGAGACTGAGACATGGGCACTCACAGTGCAGAGCTACCCTTAGCAGAGGAACTGCCTTTCCCTCCTGTCTTCCATGTGCTCTGTTCTCCCTAACAGCAACAAACATGCTGTCTTTTGCAGCTGCTTACTTGGAAATTAAATAATGAGCCTCCTGAAGATGGTTGCTTCACACTCCGAGGTTTCAGCCCCATGAGAAAGTGACTTACAGCGATAGATGAGGGGAGGTCAGTACCACCCTCACTGTGCAGACTCCGAGCATCTGGGTGTGGGTGTGTACGCGTGCTCATGCACACACAGACACACACAGGCACGTGTGCACATGCACACACACGCGCCAGGCTTCTAAGCATGCAGGGCTACTCTACAAAAGCTATCTAGAGCCCTGAAAGATTTGACAGTAGCTTTCTCTCATGAAAGTGGATGCATTGTCATTCTTTAAATTAAACAAAATGATGTACATAATACAATATTCAAGAGAATCAAAGGGCATGCAATTAAAAGAGAGTCTTCTTCTAACCTCAGCTCCTCAGTTCTCCTGCCTAGGGGCAAGCACTGATACCAGTTTGTAGTATAGTCTTCTAGATATTTATGTTGGTGCAAAAGTAATTGCGGTTTTGCCATTACTTTAAATTAAAAGTATATTTTAAATATTTTAAATGAGAGATCCACACTTTACACTCTATGTTGTACCTGTTTCTGTCTAAGAATATAGTTTGGATATCTGCAGTTTGACATGCATCCAAAAGTTAAGATACATGGAATGATGGGTATATATGTGATAAAGCAAATAAAGTAAAATGTTAAAGTTATAAACTAGGTGATGGGTGTACAGGCAAAATTCTTTAAACTTTGCTGTGTATATTACATTGTACATAATAAAATGGTGGCAAATCTATGTATCTCAGTCATCGTCTTATATCATGTTAGGTTTCAGCTGCTATATCCTATCATATTTTGTTGCACAGAGCTGCCTTATACTTTTTAAGGGCCACGTTTGACTCTAGTGAATGCGTTACCCTCTGCATGGACGTTCTGGTTGCTTCTAGTCTTTTCTTTTACAAACAGTACCATAGTGAACATCCTTCTGCACATGCCTTTGTATAGTAACGTCCTTCCACTTACATCCCTGTGGGATGTAGTCCTACAGGCAGAATTGCTAGCTGAAAAGGTATGTTCAGGTTAACAAAATGATAAATATCCAAACTGTTCTCCAAAAAGATCGCACACATTTCGCTTCCCACAGCTGCGTGGGAGTGCGCGCGTGATGTCTCTGGCCGTCAGCGCTTAGGTAGGACAGCATCACAGTCAGCAACCCCTTCTCTCGCTCAGCAGGCACCCAGAAGCCTCCGTGCATCAACAAAAAGGGATACGGATATGAAAGCATATGAATCTCTGTATTCATCTCAGACATCTTTGCCTTTTTTATTTTAGTCTCTGGGTGACAACAAATAGGTAAATTCATAGGATCACAGCCTTTTAAATTCATCTGCAGGGACAGCCTCATTGGATGGACGGGAAAACTGAGACCAGCCTAAATTCACATGTCATTCCCTGGCCGGTCCCGACCAGTGAAAGCACTGAGGGTGTAAAGCCTGGCTCTGTGGCCGGACTGCGGAATCCCTCTCCATAGGCATCCTCATTACCTGAGGTCGCTCAGAGAGCCCAGCGGCCAAGACACAGAGGCACTGTGCCTGTATACTACCTATGTTTAGTTCCTAGGGAGCACGGCGGAGGTGGCTGGCTACAGCACGGAGCTTCTTCGATAATGACCGAGGAATACTGAAAATGTCCTTTTGGGTTTTAGCTGAATAATATTTAAGGATTTTGAAACAGTGACTTAATTGTGTTTTTATGTAATTGATGGCATTGTAGTAAAACGTATTGAGACACCACATCAGCATTTTTCTAACTGTTCCTTGGAGAAAAATATGCTCATATGAAAATGGTTTCTTCACTTTCCACTTATGGAATTGAAAAAATAAAAAAAAAATCAGTGTGCTTCCATGGAATCACTATGCCCAGAGATTCTCTAATTTTAAAGGGTTTTCCCCTCTGGACTTGGCCTACATAATGCAAGGATACTTTGCCTTTCTAAGTGGGGTTGTCCCTCGTTTTAGAAGCAATGGCAGTGGAGACAGAGGGACTGTTGTGTCACAGAGTTGGTGCAGAATGCTGGTGGGTCAGATTTCAGGAAAGTTCCATATACCAGAGGCCATAGGCCTCCAAACCTAAAACCCAGTGGCAAGTCGCTTCCCATTCAGGCTTCACACCCCTTGCCCATTCTTTTGGGTTTGGAAGGTGCTTGAAGGAAAGCTGTCTCAATGCTGTAGTGTTGGAAAATTGTGTCTGAATTTGAAGCCTTCATCATGTTATGTTGATATCAAAGAAATCAGGATATTTACATAAATTATATTAGTTTTCCTAACTTGACACAATTGTTTATATGCGGGAGGTGTAAGTCAACTGGCAGTATTCATCTTGTTCCAAACTTTGCTGCTTAAGATTTCATTCTGAATAGTCAAATTGTAAACATTAAAAATGAAAATTCAGACTGGATTTATAATGATGGAAAACTCACAGGTCTACTACATTAAAATCATAATGATAATAATAATGCTTTCAAAGCAACCTTGGTTGCCTCTCTAGTAGCTTGATTTCCTGCTCTACTGATGGTAGGCTGGCCCAGTGTGCACAGCCTTGAGGGCTTGGCTGTACAAGCTGATGTAGGGGCAGAGAGCCAGCATCAAATTGGGTGCTGCAGAGACGTTTTTTCCTCCTGCTTTTGGTTGTGAAGATGCCCCTCGTGGCTTCTGATCCCTGAGCCCTCGGTGATGCCTTGAATGAGGGCTGCCCCACATGCAATGGGATGCCCTAGGCTGCCTCTCCTGCAATGTATCGTGTGTGTGTGTGTGTGTGTGTGTGTGTGTGTGTGTGTTGGAGGCCAGGTTCAAGTACAAGAGCAGCAGCTGCTGTCTTTACCACCTGGGAGAAAACATCTTTCTAAGGTGTGTGGCAGTGTGGGAAGGTGATTGTGGATGGGGTGACTGTGTGGGAGACTGTGGTGGGTCTACCCTGATGTATCTGCACCTGAAGCCAACTTCTTCCTGTGGTCTAGATGTGGACATTTCTTAAAGTTGATCCTGGGTCTACAAATGTGAAATCATCTGGGGATTCATAAACCAGCCGCATCATTGAGAGCAGAGGTAAATCCACTGCTCCCACTTGGTAGAGTTCTTTGACAATGAAGCTGTGTAGAGGTGAACAACAAAACCCACAACAAAGATAAAGAAAAGAAAAGGAAAAATATGCATTGATAGGATTATGCTTTGTCTTTCTACTTAAATGGCAAAACTCATGTGTTTTCACGTCTGGAATAAATGTGATGTTTTACAATTAAACTTATTTACCGGAGCTCACCATTGGATCATAGCATTTGCTTTCTGATTTTTAAAGCCCCCCAAATCATTGAATAGTAAAGAGTGCCGAATGCCGTGCAGTGAAGTTCACGATCATAGGCTACTCTGTGGAACTCAGGGATCTATGGTGGCAGCGTGCACCTGGGTGAGTTGGGCAGCTCCCGGCTGGAAGAGGGAGGCCTGGCCTTTGGCGTCTGGTTGTATGGACTTCCACTCCTTTGAGGTTATCTCAGCATTTGATAGCGGAAGGCTGGTTTAAAACATTTTCCACGTGAGAGAAATGCTCTTGACCCAATGTTGCGTGAAAAAAGCAGGTTGCCAAATACAATACCAACCCAACACATTCACACACATGCACACATTATAAAGGGAAAATAAAAGGAATAAGCACTCCAAAATGTAAGGGTTTTTATTCTTCTGCTTTCTTCTATATGCCTTTATTTTCCAAATTTTCAGCAATAGACATATATTGCTAATCCTTGATGTTGATGTTATCTTGTATCAGAGAGCTTTGTGGCTGGGAAGAAGGTAACTAAATAATTAGTTTCATTTATTCAGTCATTCATTCATTCTGTCATTCATTCATTCATTCACTCATTCCTTTATTATTTCCATCACTAATTTATTCCTTCACTCACTCATTCATCCATTCAAAAAGTAAGTACTGGCTGGGGATGGTGGCTTATGCCTGTAATCCTAGCACTTTGGGAGGCCAAGGCAGGAGGATCGCTCGAGGCTAGCAGTTCGAGACCAGCCTGGGCAACATAGTGAGACCTGGTCTCTACAATACATTAAAAGTTAGCTGGGCATGGTAGCACGCATCTGTAGTTTCAGCTACTTGGGAGGCTGAGATGGGAGAATCCCTTGAGCCCAGGAGTTCATACCTATAGAAAGCTATGATTGCACCACTGCATTGCAGCCTGGATGTCAGAGTGAGACCTAGTATCTTAAAAAAATACATACATAGGGCTATGCATGGGGGCTCACGCCTGTAATCCCAGCACTTTGGGAGGCAAAGGCAGGAGTTTGAGACCAACCCAGCCAACATGGTGAAACCCTGTCTCTACTTAAAATACAAAAATTTGCCTGGTGTGTTGGCGGGCACCTGTAATCCCAGATACTCGGGAGGCCGAGGCACGAAAATCACTTGAACCCAGGAGATAGAGGTTGCAATGAGCCAAGATTGTGCCACTGCACTCCAGCCTGGGTGACAGAGCAAGACTCCGTCTGAGAAAAACAAACAAACAAACAAACAAACATAAAACCATTATTCTTAGCAAACTAACACAAGAACAGAAAACCAAACACCGCGTGTTCTCACTCATAAGTGGGAGTTGAACAGTGAGAACACATGGACACAGGGAGGGGAACATCACACACCGGGGCCTTTTGTGGGGTGGGGAGCATGGAGAGGGATAGCATTAGGAGCAATACCTAATGTAGGTGATGGGTTGATGGGTGCAGCAAACCACCATGGCACGTGTATACCTATGTAACAAACATGCACGTTCTGCACATGTACCCCAGAACTTAAAGTATTAAAAAAAAGAAAAAAAAAGAAAAAACATCTTCAAGGAAATGCATTTACTCATACATAATATATATAAAAATATATATTTAATAAATATATAATCAACGACAATTAAGCACTACCTTCTTTCTCTCCTGGCCTCGACCCTGGCTCCCTCCCTCTGTCTCACACACAGTCTGGATGGAAAGTACTGCTGTCCATGTCGGGCCTGCTGTTGTGGGGAAACAAGAGGATAAATCATTAGTGTTGGGTGCTTTTGACCTTGCTGCCTGATTGTGGCCAGGACCCTCGCGTTAACCTGGCGTGAGTCTGCTGTATGCAGACACCTTGGTGTGTTTCCATGAGGTTTCAGGCAGAGCTGTAGGCTCCATGTTTAGATTTCGTAAGAGTAACCGGAAATGCACTCGCTAGGTGGGCAGTTAAAAACAACATGGAAAGGTCTCTGGAGTGCTTCAGTGGTGAGCCATGTGATGACGTCACCGGGCATGTCCTAGGCGCACTGTGAAGTTGGAAGGTAGAGCTCCGATTGGAGGGCCGGTGAGCAGCGTCCAGCCCTGCCTGTCTCCCATGTCAGCCTTAGGTGAAAGCCATGGCCTTCTCAGCACCGTCATTACCCACCTCCACCTTAGAATGATTGATTCATCAGGTCCAGAGGATGAACTTAGACATTAAGGAGCTGGCCAGGCCTTGGTGGAAAGGGATGCTGGAAAAAAAATTATAAAGCACCGTATTTTGCTTGTATGGTATCACTGCCATCCTTCAACAGGACACAGTTTTACATTCTTTATGTACTGCAAAGTGGAAGACAATACACTGACAGTTGCCAAGCTACGATTTTAAAAATGTGAAGCAGATCTTCTGTGGAGGATGGATCTTGAGGCTCCGGGCCAGATGACCTGTGCTGACACCTGCTAACATCTCAGCAGGACCCGTAGGGAAGGGAATTCTGCCTCCTTCTCCTTCAGTCATCTCAGAATTCAACACTGCGCAGGACTCAGTGACATCCTGCAACCAGAGATCAGATATTCTCCCAGGAACACCCAGACCTACAGCTGAAGCCAGGATGTCTTAGTGGAAGGGACCAAGAGCCAGGGAGACTTCAGCCTCCTGGTTGCTTCCTCCCTGCAGCCTGGGTGCACTGCAGACTCAGGCGCAGCGGCCATTAGTGCTGTCTCTTGGACCCACACCTGACCATGTCTTAACTACAACAACCTTCAAAGGCTTAGGTCCAGGGAGAGGTCAGTTACTCAGGTCATCCTGAACACGTTCCTTCTCCCCAGAAGGACACATCATAAAACATGTGGCCCCCAACCCGAGGACAACTGCAGTTATCATGCCTTGTAGGTGGGCCCAGAGCACAGAACACATCTGTCACTCCAGGTGTCACATCTCAGAAGGACATTTTCTTTAAGGTTAAATAAATAACATTCACACAATGGAATATTTTAGAGCAGTAAAAATGAAGGAACAGCAGCCATGTGCAACAGCAGGGATGGATCTTAGAGATATTATATGAGTAGATAAAGCAAGTCAAAAAGGACTACGTCCAGGATCCATCTTTTCTACAAAGCGCAGAAGTAAACACGAACCTAGTATTGCTTGGGGGTCACGCATTCATGTCCAGGGTCGTATTTACCCACCACCTGCCTGAGCGGTGGAGAAGCCCCGTGGTCATGTTGTCATTCTCAAGTTGGGTCCTTGTTCACAGGCATTTGTTTGGTTATTATACTTAAGAACCTACATGTATATTTCATCTGTTTCTGTATAGATCAAATGTAACCCGAGAAAACGTTTCAGCGTGTGAGCTCCCTGATACGTCAGGTCATCTGCAGCTGTAAGCTCTGGTTTTTGAGCAAGGCTGTAGCGGTTACGTCCTAGTTTAGGATGATTTGGCAAGAAACTCTCCATCACTTCTATCAACTGCGTGTGTGTTGGAAAGAATTAGGAAGGAAGGGCCGATTGCTACTTTCTCAGGGGGGCTGCATCTTAAGAGTCCATATATGTCATTCAGCTAATGAAGCCTGCCTTCCTGCCCCTAGTAGCAGCCTTTTTTTTTTTTTTAAAGCAGCTTAAATAGAAAGAAAACTTGTTTCAGTGATGTTTGTGCTTTTGACGGCGACAAAAAGTGTTACACTGTTGTTTTCCTTGTGATTACCGTTGTCATGGTGGCTATTTGTCCCTCTTCAGTGTTCTAGTAGAAACTTACTGCCTGGTGATGCTTTGAGGGGCTATGAGCTCATGGTGGGTGAGCCCGGGTTTCCTCAGGGCCTGCCTCTCACTCCTACAGAGAGGTCAGTCTCCCTCAGTAGTGGGCTGGGGCTCAGGGAAGAAGCCCAGGTTGTGGTTGGGTTTTGCTGTGCAGACCTGGATATGCTCACCTTAGGGTTTCAGCCATTTTCACTTCTTCAGTGTGGCTTAATTGTGTCTCACCAAGTGATCTTCATATATATGAGTAGCTTTTTTTTTTAAATTACTGATGAAACCTTTATAATGTTTATTGGAAACAATGATTTATGTGCAAAATTCTTAAAGAAGGAAAACCTACTTTTCTCTATTTTGTAATAGAAGGCTTTTGTGTTGACAACGTTCTTTTTATCTGCAGCTGAGCCGGCTGTCTTGGCAGGTGCTATTCATAGCCTGCTTGTTTCTGTAGTGTTGCTAAGTTGTGAGGTGGGGATCCACACTTTCCTTAAGTCCTGTTGTTTTTCTCTATAGGGGAATGAACTAGGTGGCTTTTAACAGGAGACAGTTTTGACGCCTGCTTTTATATTCAGATGTACTCACCTAGGAAAAGCAACTTCTCAGGTCCCTGGTCTCTGGCCCAGAGGATCCTTGATGAGACAGAGCTGAGATTAATGAGCTGCTTTTAGCCATGGTACCAGGATGGCAGGATTGTCTGGGCCGTGG